>NC_060278.1:36619785-36817324 GCF_021613505.1 Equus quagga
GAGGAGGTATTCCCACTCCAGGAAGAGGTGGGGGAGGAGGTATTCCCCCTCCGGGAAGAGGCAGGGGAGGAGGTATTCCCACTCCGGGAAGAGTGGGGGGAGGAGGTATTCCCATTCCGGGAAGAGGTGGGGGAGGAGGTATTCCCATTCCAGGAAGAGGAGGGGGAGAAGGTATTCCCATTCCAGGAAGAGGAGGGGGAGAAGGTATTCCCATTCCAGGAAGAGGTGGGGGAGGAGGTATTTCCTCACCAGGCAAAGGTGGGGGAGGGGGTGGCAGCATTTCTGTACTAGGTAGAGGAGGAGGGGAAGGGATTGCTGCACTGGGCAGAGCAGGCCCTGTCACGCCAGGGAGAGGGGGAGGCGGGGCAACCGCCATGCCCAGGCCAGGCAGGGAGCTGGAGGACTCTGTGCAAGGCAGAGGTGGTGGGGGTGGGATGTTACAGCCGTTTTCAAAGGAGGAGAAAACATAGTGTTCATGGCTGGTTTCAAACTCAGTATGAAGAGAAGGATGGGAAGGCTGTGACCCAGCCTGTCCTTGACCGTCAGAACATGGAAGGGATGGAGGTGGTGAAGGCTGAATGGACTGATGTGTGTCAAGCTGTAGTGATATTCGCCTTGGAGACACAATCAAAGAAATCTCTGAACAGAATTTTGTCTGAGGTCCAGAAGGAGAGGAAGGCACAGCAGAGTCTCCATGTTCAGCCCCAGGTGGGCACGGAGGAGACGCTGGCAGTGCATCAACAGAAGGCAGTGTCGGTATTCCGCCCTCTTCTGTTGGAGATGTCTGGATTGACTTTGCCTGTAAAATCCTTTGATGCTGTACATCCTTTTCTCCTAACCTGAGAGCTTCAAGACACACATCTTCTGAGGGTGCCAAGCCATTCTGAATCCCATGATGGCCACTCGTCATCTCCATGTCCACAGTGGGGTAGTGCTTCTCTAGTTCAGCTATTTTGGTCCTCAGATCCTCAATGGTCTGTTCCAGCTGCTGAATTACAGTTGCCTGTCCCTCAGACCTCATGTCAAAAACTTCCTGAGGGGCAATACAGACAGACATAGTTAAATATAAAATAAGCAATAATCCAAGTGTCAGAAAAAAAGACTGCAAAATATATTTGTTTAATACTTCCAGAAAGATCCCTCCACAGAAAGATATGATTAGTATTTCTATGTGTCCCCTCTTTTCCACCCTTGGATTTCAAAGTGATTTGTACATATTACCATAAAATCTTAAGTCCCTTGTTTGCCTAATCTTTGAACAACACCATTGAAGACGAGTAGATCTCTGAGAATAGGGAAGAAAATTCTGAGTGACAAACCAATTTATTTCCAAGACAGTCTTCTCTCTTCCCTTTCTAGTAAATTTGCCATTATAATGTTCCCGAAAGACATTTCAAATCCTAAGTTTTAAAGGTAATCACTACCTTTTCAGAGTAATCACTGAAAGAGTCCCCAATAAGATTATGTGAAATAACTTTTGACATCCACATGGCCATGTGCATACATCTTACGTGCACGTGTCATATCACTTATATCATGTTTACTATAATTTTAATATTTCACCCAAGGCATTTCAGAAAGTGATACCTTATGTCTTTCCACAATTTATAAAGATGGCTGATAATAACTGTGCCATTGTTTGGGTCACCTCATGTCTAAATGGTGTCTTCCTCTCCCAAGGCACACAATCGACCAGGAGTCCTTTAAGGAAAAAATGCTTTAGGTGGAAAAAAGGGGAAAGCCCTGTGAATAAACTAAATATGAATAACAGATGAGTAAAAAGAAAAGAGAAGAAGAAGGAAGGGGTAAAGAAAAAGGAGTAAAAAAGGAATAGGTAGAGGAGAAGGGAGGACAAACTCAAGCCGTGTGAAGCTACAATGTCAGACGAAGGCTCACACAGACCTGGACTTGCTCACTCAAGGCTAGAATGAAAGGTAAAGAGAGAGTGAGAGAGTTCTTGTGCCAAGAACCACTTCTCCAGAGTGTCCCAGGGCTTTTCAAAGATGATCCCAATAGGGGCCACCATAAAGAGCCACAGTCCACAGGCATGTACATCTATTATCTTCCCCACATGGAGACTGAGGCTGACACACCAGACCTGCTCTTTAAATATTATGAAAGAATAATTAAGAGGTAATATAAAGATAATATTAAGTGTAAAACTAAACTCTTATCCTGCTTGCCCATGGTTAAACTCTGGACCCAAGAAAAGTCTCCACAAGATTGAAACAGTAACCAAAAATCTCCCAAAAAGCAAATGTCCAGGACCAGAAGACTGCTCTGGGGAATTCTACCAAACATTCAAAGAAGATTTAATACCTGTCCTTCTCAAACTCTTCCAAAAAATTGAAAAAGAGGGGATGCTTCCTAACTCATTTTATGAGGCCAACATTACCCTGATACCAAAACGAGAAAAGGACAACAAGAAAAAAAGAAAATTACAGGCCAATATCACTGGTGCACATAGATGCAAAAATCCTCAACAAAATATTAGCAAATTGAATACAATACATTAAAAGGATCACACACCACAATCAAGTGGGATTTAGTTCAGGAATGCAAGGATGGTTCAATATCAGCAAAGCAATCAACATGCTACCTCACATTAACAAAATGAAGAATAAAAATCATCTGGTTATCTCAAGAGATGCAGAGAAAGCATTTGACAAGATTCAACATATATTTATGATAAAAACTTCCAATAAAATGGATAAAGAAGGAAAGTACCTCAATATAATATAGGCCATATATGACAAACCTAGAGCTAATATCATACTCAATAGTGAAACGCTGAAAACTGTCCCTCTAAGAACAGGAACAAGACAAGGATGGGTGCTCTCACCACTCTTATTCACCATAGCACTGGAAGTCCTAACCAGAGTAATCAGGCAAGAAAAAGAAGTAAAAGACACACAAATTGGAAAGGAAGAAGTAAAACTGCCACTTTTTGCAGATGACATGATTGTATATACAGAAAACCCTAAAGAACCCACCAAAAAACTATTAGAAATAATAAATACAGTAAAGTTGTAGGGTACAAAAACAATATACAAAAATCACTTGAGTTTCTATAGACTAACAACGAACTAGCAGAAAGAGATATCAAGAAAACAATCCCATTTATAATTGCAACAACAAAAAGAATAAAATACCTAAGGGATAAGTTTAATCAAGGAGGTGAAAGATCTGCACTCTGAAAACTACAAAACATTAATGAAAGAAACCAAAGAAGACACAAAGAAATGGAAAGACTCTCCATAGTCATGGATTGGAAGAATTAACATAGTTAAAATGTCCATATTACCTAAAGCAATCTACAGATTCAATGGAATCCCAATCAAAATCCCAATGGTATTTTTCATGCAAATAGAGCAAAGAATCCTAAAATTTATATGGAACAACAAAAGATCCTGAATAGCCAAAGGAATACTGAGAAAAAAGAACAAAGCTAGAGGCATCACAATCCCTGATTTCAAAGTATACTACTAAGCTATAGTAATCAAAACAGCATGGTAGTAGCAGGAAAACAGACAGATAGATCAATGGAACAGAACTGAGAGCCCAGAAATAAACTCACGTGTATATGGACAGCTAATTTTTGACAAATGAACCAAGAACATATAGTAGAGAAAGGAAAGTTTCTTTAATAAATAAGCTTGGAAAAACTGGACGGTAACAAGCAAAAGAACAAAACTAGCCAATATCTTACAACATATACAAAAATTAGCTCAGAATGGATGAAAGACTTAAATGTAAGACCTGAAATCATAAAACTCCTAGAAGAAAACACAGGCAGTACACTCTTTGACATCAGTGACACTTTGACACTCTTTGACAAAAAATTTTAAAATACTATTTTGAAAGGATACATGCACGCCTATGTTCATTGCAGCAGTATTTACAATAGCCAAAACATGGAAACTATCTAAGTGTCCAATGGCAGATGAATGGATAAAGAAGATGTGGTAGATACATATATAGATATAGATACATACATATATCTATATATACACACACACACACACAATGGAATACTACTCAGCCATAAAAAACAAAAGATGAAATCTTGCCATTTGTGACAACGTGGATGGACCTTGAGGGAATTATGCTAAGTGAAATAAGGCAGAAAGAGAAAGACAAATACTGTATGATTTCACACATACGTGGAAGATTGAAAACAACCACCACCACCACCACCACACACATACATACAGAGAACAGACCGGTGGTTATGAGAAGGGAAGGGGAGTAGGGAGAGGACGAAACAGGTAAAGGGGGTGAACTTATGGTGACAGATGGAAACTAGACTTTTGGTGGTGAACACAGTGTACCGTATACAGAAGTCAAATTACAACGATGCACACCCTCAAATCTATCTAATGTTATAAACCAATGTTATCTCAATTAAAACAAAAAGAAAAACAAAGTCTCCACAAAATAAAAGTAAACCTTTTCTTTACTCTTTTTTAAACCCAAAACAAACACCTAAACCATCTGGAGTGGAGAAACTGCAGATGGACAAGACAGAAAAGGGTATTTACTATAAAGGAAGCATCTTTGGTGCTATTGGTATATTTGCTGTGAATCGATAGCTAGTTTTTTCCACAAGGGTAGGGAATGTACAGACTTACTAGTCTTAATCCTAACCCCTGTTGCTTCTTCCCTAAAAACTCTATTTTTAACCACAACATGTAACTTGCTGACGATCAATTACAAAGCTTATTGAGAGCTGAAAAGAAACTGCAGCTTCAGAAACACAGCCCTTATACAAAGTACTTTATTTTTCTATAATCAAAAATACCAAGTAGCCTTTACTGTGGGAGGAAACTAATTTACTTTTCAACTAGTAAAGGAGAGTAACACACTTTAAATAGTTAAGCAAAACTTTGAGAGACTTTTTATTTATATCTAAATAGAGGTATTCATATATACATATTTAATACTTTGTCACCATTTTCACCAATGTCTATACAAAAAACTAAAGTACTACAATACAAAGTTTGAGAAATCATGCCATATAATTTCTAGATAGTCTACGGTAAAAGAAATAACTATAATAAGCAACTTCTAATATCCTGTTTGGCCACTGTACTTAATTCCACTCTCCAATTATGATGCAAGAGGAAACCAGAAGCCAAAAAACTAGTGCCCAAATTCATCCTAATAAAAAGTACAACTGCTTGGCATGTCTTCCTTATCCTGGACGAGTAAAAGGTATAGATTATTTTCATTTTTCCAGCATAACCTTAAAAGTGACCTTTAAGCCTTAATAAGTATATTTTTAGTTATCCTGGTACATAAACAGGGCTCTCATTTTCCCATTTATATAATGATAGTATAAAAAGATTAGTTGATGAAAGGCATGCAAGAAGTAAACTCTGGAAGAGTTTTCCAAAATTCAATTCTTAAATGTTATTGCCTAGGCCAGCTCTTTTTCATCACAGATTTGAATACAGTGAAAGCATTATAAAGAATAAAGGACATGAAGAAGGAGGAGGAAGAGGAAGAGGAGGAAGTGGAAAGGGAGACACTGATCCTAAATCCTAACAACCTAGCCCAATAGCAATTACTACACGTCGCTCTGCATGGATGGATTTATGCCCCCACATTTACAAGCCAACTAGTCCAACACAGCGCCCAAAGCCAATGATCATAGGAGTCATCGTACCAGTGACTGGAAAGATTCCTGGGACTTTTATCCTTCCTAATTATTTATACAGCCAGTAGGAACAAGGCAAATGAGTATCCCATTACACATGACAATTAGGACCGGAAAAAAGACTTCTTTTATGAGAATCAACTTAAGACAATTTGGCAGTTACTTTGGATTGGCTCTCCCAACCTTCAGCTCCTTCTCTGCTCCTACGTACAGAAGTGGGAAGAAAGACTACATTGACAGACTCCCTTGCAGCTGAGTTCACCCGGTTAGATGCAGTCACACAGAGATTTAGAAAGTGGACTGAGGTAGGGGCCATACTCTTGTGTGCCGTGACTTTCTGTTAGGGATCAAGGTCTGCTAACTTGAGGCTGCTCTGGGACAACATTCCAATGTCTACTCTCCGATTTCCAGTGGTGGCCTCAAAGGTTTTAGCTTCCCTGGTAGACCAGCCGTATACGATTCCTTTGAAAAGTTTCAGCCTAGAAGTAAACCTTCAAACTTCCTAACCTTTCCATGAAAAAACTAATTTTATATCAAGTAAACCCTTCTGTTCAACATATCTAGCAGGGTTTCTGGTTCCTTCAACAAAGCCTGACTGATACAACCACAAACCAATATTTCAGAGTAACTTGTGGGGGGAAAAAGCTCTTCCTGTAAGCTGCCTGAGGTGATCTCTGAAAATGTTTGCTACTCACTTGACCCCGAAAACCCCACACACTCATCCAAATTAACATGTTCAAATCTTCATGTTCACTTTAAGAACATTCCTGAAAGTGCCCAGGCCATCAAGGGTACACATATGGGAAAAGCTATCTGAAAGTATCTGAAAGACGTCACCTTACAGAAGCAATGTGTGCCACTCCACTGTCACAGACGTGGAGCTGGTAGGTGCACACCAGCAAACAGTGGGGCTGGACATAGGGTCAGTGGCCAAAAAGGAGTGAATTTTTGCTGCACATGCTTAAAAATGCAGCAAGGAATGCTGAACTTAAGGGTTTAGATGCAGATTGAGCACATCCAGGTAAACAAAGCCCCAGGATGCACCACCAGGCTTAAGAGCTCACGGTCACATTCACCCGTACCTCTTGCCACCATTGAGATGTCCTTACTGAAAAAGAACTAATTCTTCCTAAACCCGAAGAGGAGACTGCACAGAAAAAAAGATATCCCAGAAGAAAATGAAAAACAAAAATGTACAGCCCAGGAACAAATTCAGTATGAAATAAATGCAAATAAAAGTTTAAAAAATTGGGGAAAAAAAGAAATTAAAAATTAAAAACTACATCACCTTATTTGTAAAAAGTATTTTTTATCATAAAGGTAAGCGTGAACAAACTGTTAGAATTAAAATGACTCAAGTGTTAATTTTTTTCAGTGGAAATTTCCTGACCGAAGTATATGATGCCAGGGATGACGTCTTTTATGAAAAGATGGTCACTTTTTGTAGCATTTGAGTTTACCAGTTTTCCCAGCGGCCTCTGACAATCCTCTGATATGCAAATTCATCTTTTTGGCATATATGTCATATCATCCTCACCAAACTAACAAACTCTGTCAGGTGCTCATTAATCACTTACTTTTCATATGATTCAGATTCCCACTATCACCTTCCCTGACCTTTAGGAAATCCTACAACTTCTGCGAGATTAAGAATTTCACCTTACACTGTATTTGTATCATGCGGTTTAAAAGACCCAAAAATCATTCATAGACAGACCCTGCCCAAAATAAGCATGGTGGATTATGAAAGATGGTCTTTGTTAAGTGAGGAGGGATTTGGGTTGGATCTAATTTTATAAGTAGTCAATTTATTACAGTATATTGTTATGAGTTTTACTTATTTTTTAAATAAAATGATAACTGAGGGCACTCAGATAATAAAAAGTTGAGAAAATAAGGAATTGATCTACTCCATAAGCTTCAAAGGTTTTCAAATGTAAGCTACAATAAGAACCAGAACTAAGAAATGGCAGAGGAAATAGAGATAAGAGGATGAAATTCCAAAACTGAATCCATAATAATATGGCAATGGCTGCCTTGTGGTGCCAAGACGGCAGGGAAGTCAAAGAATTCATGAAGAAGATAAAGAACAGACTGCAAGACAAAAGACTGAAATTTTTAGAGAGAGAATTTCTAGCAGGACATTACAGCTAGAGAACAGAGAAGAGAAGCAGGAGTGAGAGGCTATCTTCTTCTTACATTACTCCCACTGTAGTGAGAACAAAAAACCAATTTGCTGAAATCTTTATTCCCCTTTATGACCCTCTCTTTACCTGCAAAATCCCAGCCCTGAATCAATGTAACAATCCTCCTTTTCCGTTCCAGGGAAACAGAGCAATTAAGTTCACCTCAAACCTCAACTTACCAGCCTTTAATAAGGCCGGCCATCCATCTTACAGAGGAGCCAGATGTAGGTAGGATTGTTGGTTCTGAATTCAGTTAAGTATTTTCAAAGACGCTTATCTGGCCTTCCTTCTCCAGGGCTATCAGTGAAGGGCTGGCTGACTCTCGGAGAGGACTGGCTCACAGTCAGCTGGGGCATTTTCTGTGGAGCTCTCTAGAGAAGGCTGCATTGCTTGTCAGCAGCAAGAGTTGATTTCTATACTGGCTATTTTTTTTAGTTTTTTTCCAAGATTTATAAAGAAATTTACAGGGTAAATATTAGTCATTCTCAAGAAAAACTGTTATCTATTCTCCGCCCATTTAAGCAAACATTGTCCTCTCAGGGCCCACCCACAGACAAAGCCCAGATTTAACCTCTAAGAGGCTGCCAGGCACTCTGTGGTCCACGGAAACCCCTCTAGTTGGGAGCCTGCTCCCTGTGTCCTGTGCCTGGCACGTGATCTTCCATCTCTTCAGAGTACAACTAGACAGAGGCCTATCAGATCCTCAAAGGACTCGACATTGGAGAAAGGTACCTTTCATTATCATTAGACTTCTACACTTTTCAAAAAGGCTCTCAGCATTTCCAGTAATTGTGCAATAGTTTACCTAACGCTAACGGTTCTCACTCTTAAAAATTAGAATAAATTTCAAAAAGGAAAAAAGCGATTTTTACTACTTTGTACAGAATCTGTATAATGGGTGCATCCTTATAAATGGAGGCAAGATAAATTTATTTTGGTTATCCAACACAGTAAGTAATTTACTTTATATATTACCAATTTTGAAATTGTTTTTAAAAGTATTGCTTCAAACTCCTAAATCATTACAAGTGGTAGACTCTGCCATCCACTTTGGCTGAACGATTATATACAATAAGTCAGCCAAAATTCTTCCATTCCTGTATAATTTTATATGTGGGTGGTGATGGTTAGGGCTTATAAATTGTTTGAACACTTGCATATCACAAAATACAAGTGGCCATTAAAAAATAAAACGTTCACCAAAAATATTTTTCCAAATACAAGATTATCTGATTCCCAGAAAAAGAAAACATTACTGTAACATTAAGGCTAAAACTGTCAAAAAGGAAGCCAAGATACACTCAAGTAAAGCTTTTGCTGAAAAGTTAATTTGTTCATCTTTGAAACCTTATCATGTTTATTATGTAAGCAAGATACTTTCAGAGCCTAGAATTTAAAAACCGCTTATTGGTAAGTTAACACTGTGATTATTTATTTTGTAAATGTTAATATGAGATACGTAATTCATTTTCTACCATACTCAGATTTTCAAGTTCTGCTAAATCTGAGGCCACGTTACTGGCAAGTTAGGATACCTCTAGACATCTGTAAAGTATGAATCCTACACAGAAGCATATAAATTCTCTGTCAGGTTCTAAATTCTAAACATTCTAAGGTCTTGGAACAAACCAATGGCATTCCAGATTTACAACAGGCCTGCACATGCTATACATGATCCTCTAGGAAGAAAAATCCAGATTTTAAATAGAGAAGATTACGTACAAAAATAAAGTACAATTTCAAGTCAAAGGGAATTTCAAGAAACAGGGGACTCTCAGAAGACAAGGTAAGTGGTAAATAACTCACCAAGGGCTCTCTAAAGTAGAACGTACTGTGGAAAAAGAGAGCTTCGCACACAGAGAGCTGAAATGGCATCTCTGGAATCCTTCCCATGAAACAGATGCTGAAGTTTTTCCTTAAACTGAAAACGCATCTGATCCTCCACACACATACCACCTCCTGCCTTGCCGTTTAGCTGGGCATGGTGATGTGCTGGAATTGTTTTTCTAATTCATTGGCTCTTAAACGTGATGGGCACCAGAAGCACCTGGAGGCCTTGCTGAAACCCAGACTGCTGGGCCCGTCCCAGGGCTTCTGGTTCACTATGTCTGGGTGATGGCCTGAGAACTGGCACTTCTACCAAGTTCCCAGGTGATGCTGATGCTGCTGGGCCAGGGACCACATTTGAGAACCACAGCCAAACTGATACCCCAGATATGGTTCCCAAATCCATGATTTCAACCTCTGGCTGCTGCTTTTCCTTTATCACATTGGCACCTTAGTTCAGAACCTCCTCACCTCACAGTGGGAATACCTGGAGAGTCACTGGCTGGTCCTCCTTTCCCGCTCTGTTCTCCCTTTCCCTCTCAATACTACATTCTCTTGCCAGGTAACTGTTCCTTAAAGGACAGCTCATCATAGTACTTCCTTGCTCAAAAACTCAGGGCTCTTCTGCTGAGCACAAGGCATTTTAAAATTCTTTACTTGGCTCAGAAGGTCTTTAGTAGCCTGTAAAATGTGGACACCTGTTACCTCCTCTGCCTACTGCAAAGGGGTACTGTAAGGATGACACAAGGTGCAGTCCGCTCTCATTATTCACAGCCGTTACTCTATAAAGTCAGCGTGACACAGTGACTACGACCCACTGCTGCTAGGGGGAATCCTGCCAGCCTTCCATCATATTTTCTTCAATTGATTAACACCTAACCTTGTTTCCCGTGTGTTTCTGTTTAAAGTCATCTCATTTAATATATACAAATGGATCAAATATATAAGCTAAATGTATATATATTTAATATCGAACACACGTATTTCCTCTGTAGGGCATGTCACAGCCTCGTTACCCTGAGGAACAGCACAGCAGCACTGCACGTGGGGGACATTTTCAACAGCAAAAGCACAAAAAGACAAGAAATGCGGCACTAAATAGACTGCAAGGACATCTGTTTTACAGTCTGAGCTGCAACAAGCAGGCAGAGGGTCGCCTTGCCCCCTCTCAGCTGGGAACATGCACGTCAGGGGACTCAAATTTCTCACCACTTTGGGCATGTCTGCAAATGAACGTGAAAGCCCCTGAGTGTTGATTTGGGGGCTGCAGTATATTTTAGCTGGCAGGCCAGTGTGCAAACACAGAAACTACAAGTAAGGAGGGTAAACTGCATCATGAAAGCAACTTTTCGAAATCAGAGTATTGCTCAGATCTAACAGCAATGATGACAACATAACAGCTAACATTTTAGTGCCTACTATGTGCCAGGAGCTCTTCTAAGCACTTTACATAAGTTAATGCATTTAAATCTCACAAAACTCTATTAGACAAGTTACTATTACCCCATTATACAGATGAGGAAACTAAGGCTCAGTGAGTAAATGCTTTGCATAGGTTCCCAGTGAAAAGTGGAGTAACTGGCATTTGTGTCCAGGTACACTGGTTCAAAGCCCACGTCCTCAGCCACTATGGTAAGAATATAAGCGAATTTTGTACCATTCCCCAATTAGCCCCCTCTGCTCCAGTCAGCGTGGTCTCCTATATACTTACTCATTCATCAAACATTTTCCAAGCACCCCGAAAATGTCAGGGACTGTGTTAGTTCTGGAGGGACAAACAGAATAAGGATAGTCTCAGTTTTAAGGGGCTCACTGTCAATGAGACATGCATAAAACAACAGTGATGGGGCCGGCTCTGTGGCCAAGTGGTTAAGTTCGCACGCTCCGCTGCCGCGGCCCAGGGTTCAGATCCTGGGTGTGGACATGGCACCACTCGTCAGGCCACGTTGAGGTGGCGTCCCACATCCCACTACTAGAGGGACCTGCAACTAGGATATACAACTGTGTACAGGGGGGGTTTGGGGAGATAAAGCAGAAAAAAAAAAAAGATTGGCAACAGTTGTTAGCCCAGGTGCCAATCTTAAGGAAAAAAAAAAAAAAAAAAACAACAACAGTGATGGGAAAGTAGATAAGTACCGGGTCCCACAGTGGGGACGTCAAAAGGGGTATCTAGGTGAAGGCCTCTTGGGGAAAGTGTCCAAGAGGCAGGAAAGTCTGACATGAGTTTAGGTAAAGATGTAGGAATTAAGGAGATTAAAAAAGGGAGTAGGAGGGCAGAAAAAACACGTATAAAAAGACAGACATAAAGGATGCAAAAGCTTTCAGAAAATGGGGATATTTTTAAGGCTGGAACAAAACGAACATGTAGGAAATGGTGAGTGACAAGGCTGAAGACGAGGACGGCAAGGGAAAGGCTGCGTGTCCAGTGCAGGAGTCAGAATGCTTCCTCAGATGCTCTGAGCAGTCATTGAAGGAGTCTAAGCAGACGTCAGAGGTAAGTAAATTTGGATTCTAGAAAGATAACTCTGGGGGCAGTGAGAAGGGAAGATTAGAAGGGATTAGGACTGGAAGTAAAGGGACCTGTCCGGAGACTAGGCAGTGATCCAGATAAGATGGGCCCTGGCTCAGGTGTGGGCTCTGCAGGCAGAGGAGGTGGGAGGTGGGGGGCAGAGCTGGGCTCCTGGAGGCGGAAACTAAGCTGGCGCTCAGTCACTGGACAACTGTGCCCATCCCGGTCCCCCGCCCCCACGCCAAATGCCACGTTCCTTTCTACTTTTGTAACTTCCCTCTCTTCCCCTTCTGAAATCCTCACTCTTCTTCCCTCCACTGCCCAAAAGCGATCCCTCTGAGGACTTGATCCCATCCCCCTTTCCTAAGAAGCTGTCCTTAATCACAATTTCTCAACAATGTTCCCATTTTCTTAGGTTCTGTAACACAACATACACTAAATACCTTGGCAGAATCACATTACATCTTGCAAACCACTTCATGTATATGGAAGAGTTGGAACCTTCTAATTCTTTGTATTTCCTTCAATACCTACCACAAATGCCTCGCACATAGTAGGTCAACAGATGTCCAATAAAGTTCAATAGAAGATAAGCATCCTGTATAAGCTAAGAACTTTTATGGGCTCAGTTATCCCTTTAGATCAGCTGCTTGAACCATTTGCCTTTCTCCACAGAAAAGACAAATGCCCAGCACAAACGAATCTTAGGAAAAAAGCAACGTGTGACGTCTACTTCTCTCCCCACACTCTCGTCTCAAATTGTAACTGTTTTCCAGATGCTAACTGGTTTTCATTCTTAAAACTGACAGAACAATTTCTCTTTTTTCTTTATTTCTAAAGCTAAAATGTCTAAATCTTTCTCTGAGCTGGTTAGAGTTTCCATAAAATGAAAATGTACTTTCCAGAAAAATCCTTTCTTCCCCTTAACATATTATGGTTAAAAGAAACACCTTGCCAAAATGTCACCCATTTTCAATGCTGATGCCTCCACACGGGTATCCTTGTGTCATTTCCCCTCCCAATGCCCCTCCCCAGACTCATAGGGTCAAAGTATTTACAGAGCATGTAAGAACAATCAGAGTCTGAGGGAGACCTGAAGGATGACTGACCCACGTTTTCTGACCCCAACCATCTCTCTCCTTCTCTCCTTTAACTTGAATTTTTCTTACTTTTGTTTCTATTTTAGTTGCTCACTTGTCTTGTGAATTGTTGTTTTGTGGGCTTATAATTACCATGTAAGTTCATATTACTTTTTGCCTTGGGAGTTTAGAAGGAACTTACATTAAACTATATTTTTTTCTAACCCGTTGATATGTCTAATACCTTCCAATGCAATTCAAGTGGCTTCTTGTTTTTATAAGTCTCCATTATTGTTCCTTCAGAATTACGCTCACCCCACACCTGTCTTTTCATCTGATGAAAGCTGCTTTACTCTTTAAACTTTCCTATGCCAAGACTCACGTGAGGAACCCCTCAAGCACCATCAATTAGGCAACCTCACATTCCTCACATCTGTTTCCTTGATTTGTTCCTAAATAAAGATGTTTCTGAAACTAACAATAAATTCTACTGAGTGGTCATTGTATAAAAAGCATCATCACAGGCACTTTAAGGAGAACCAATGGAAAAGAATTTTGCAGTCAAATTAGGCATTGAGGACACCCAGGGGCACTGAGCAGAGAGGATCCTAAGAGAAGGCTTTTTTTTTTTTTTTTGAGGAATATTAGCCCTGAGCTAACATCTGCTGCCAGTCCTCCTCTTTTTGCTGAGGAAGACTGGCCCTGAGCTAACATCTGTGCCCATCTTTCTTTACTTTTTATGCGGGATGCCTGCCACAGCATGGCTCGCTGAGTGAGGCCATGTCTGCACCCAGGATCCAAACCGCCAAACCCGGGGCTGGCAAATCGGAATGTGTGAACTTAACTGCTGTGCCACTGGGCCAGCCCCCAAAGAGAAGGCTTTTAAGCCAACTTCAAAAGAGGTTAAAACTGGACTGAGATAGGACTTTGCCAGTTCTCTCAAATCATAACCATTTTTCTGACCTTTGAGAATTTATTTGCATATAAACTGTACAACATGTGGGGGAAGAGAGTGCTGAGATTGTCTAATTTCTCTTTATTACCCAGCACTTTGTAAGAGATGAGGCTATTCACAATTAATAAGTATCCTGACATGTAGAAAGACCCAACTTTCAACTGCCTTATATTATCAATTTTTATCGAAAGCTAGAGTTTTTAAAGATCAAATTTAGTTCTAGTTACCTTTCAGCTAGTCTATTTACATGAGAAAGATGTCAAGTCTTAGGAAAGTACTTCAAAACCCAAATTTTATACATAATTTCAAATGCAAAAAATAAGTTAAAAACTGGGTGGTAACCAGTTTTGCTCCCACATATTAATCTTTAACATAGGAGCGAATATCTTTAGAGAACATAAGTGATATTTGCCTATTTGCATATTAGAATGTTAAAAGATTTAAACAGTATTTCAAATACCAAAGGATAAAAAACAGAATTGTTTCAGTTTTATGAAATAATTCTTTAAACACAGATTTTCAGAGCATATTACTTGAAAATAAAATAATCAGTGAGGTTTAAGGAATGTAGTTGTATTTTAAACTTCCTCATTCCATAGGACCGTCAATAATAGCACTCCAGGAGCAGCTATAGCTCTTTCTTTCCACATGAGCACCAGCTGTATTTGCTTTAAGCATCAGACTCTCTGGCAACACCATGGCCTTCCAACTCCTTTGAGTTGAGAAAAGGCTCTGTGCGTCATGTGTTTTTTCTAGGGCTATGGAGCTCTCAGAATTATTAACTACAGGGAGAGAGTAAAAGTCGAAACTCATTCAATAAATTCCAGGGTGCTCAGATGGAGAGAACAGGTGCCTGAACTCACATCTGAAGAAAAACTTAGCGGATGCTTTCCGACCCTGCTGCGGGCCTCTGCCTAAGGAGTCCTGGACATGCCCGTTCCAGCCACAGAATAACGCAGGCAGCCTCGACAGACCAGAAAACCTCCTATGTCCATCATTCATACAGAGCAAGCCGGCTTAAGACCTCTCATTTCCTGCTGCAGTGGCACTTTACAGAGATACAGAGCTGCCATCTAGTGACGAACAAGAGAACAGCAAAGTGCTTTACATGAAAAATGAAATAGGTTTTTTTTAAAATAGTGAAGTGCTAAAGTTAGTAAAACTGACACAATGTAGCACACCAAAGTTATAGTAAAACTTAAAAATGTGTGGGTGAACTAATCATCTCTCTCTAAGCCTTTAAAACATGTCTTGACATTTGACTCTTATAAACAGTATAGTTTAAATGTAATAGAATAACTTTGGAAATAAACTTCTCATCTCATCCACCTGATGACGTTGACAAGAGCTGGTATTAAACAGCCAGAGGGCGATTACTCCTGTCAAAGCATCATTTTTATCACAGTGGAGAGAACACGAGGTGTCAAACCCAACAGACCGATGTTCAGATCTTGGCTTCTAACCTTGATCAATTCTGTGACCTTAAGTAAGATAACGCCTATAAACATTCCCTTTATCAGTTAAACATAAATTATACTAGTTACTTAAAAAGATTATTGTAAGAATTGCATAAGGTAATACAGCAAAGGAACAAGTCACAATAGATTGATAGTTAATTCTCATTTCCTATATCTCTTTTAGGAAACAGACACAAATCATCTAAGAAAAGAACCAATCCAGAAAATAAACTTATGACAAACAGTCAATGGCTCAAAAAGTAAGGCATGTCATTGTTGACTGCTTAACCTCAACTGCTCCCAAATATTGTTACCCCAATTTAATTCATTGTATTTTCTGGCTTCTACACACTTCACTGGCAACAAGGAAAGGAGAAGGTGTGAAATTTAAACTGAGCTATTTCACCCTTGAGTTTCCAAGCTGTAACATTGGTGTTTTTAAATCATCTAGTTCATCAGGTTTTCTGCTTATTACAATATATTTTACCATGGTTCACAGTCCAGGAAAAATAGTCACTATAATTTTACACACATGAATATAGATCTTGACTTATTACAGCTGGAATCCTAATGTATAGAGCAATGTTACGCACGCCTTGTCACTGTTGATAGAATACTTTTTGTCCAGTGTTTCTTTGCCATCATCATATATAACAAAGAACTTGGTAATATATGCCCTGGAGATATAGATTTAGAAAAATCTAACACATTATCTTAGATCACAACTTACTCATGCCTCAAAAAACAAAAGTTTCAAAAATAATGAGAGGATATTTTGAGGGCACTATTTTGTTATTTATTTCTGACTTTATTTCTCTTTACCTTTTTTTAATCTTTCTACACCGTATTCACTATTGCCTAATCATTGCACAATCATTAAACAACGCTCAGCTGAGCGCACCGTGCCTCTCTGAGCGCCCCAGCCTGACGTCGGTCTCTGCTCTGACACAGAGGCTGGAGAACTTGCTGTAGGACACTGCGAGGATCTTTACTCTTACGATAATGGCCAATCCAGCTGTATTTTTGAAAGGTACCAGTGTATTATAAAATGAAGTTCTCAGGGCCGGCCCAGCAGCATAGTGGTTAAGTTGCAGGCTCCACTTCAGTGGCACGGGGGTTCCTGGGTTTGGATCCCTGGTGTGGACCTACACACCACTCATCACGCCATGCTGTGGCAGCATCCCACATACAAAATAGAGGAAGACTGGCACAGATGTTAGCTGAGCGGCAATCTCCCTCAAGCAAAAAAAGAGGAAGATTGGCAACAGATGTTAGCTCAGGGCCAATCGTCATCACCAAAAAAAAAATAAAATTTAATTAATTAATTAATTTTTTAAAAAATGAAGTTCTCAGCCAATGCTGCATCCTTACTTCTCCTCCAGGGGGCGCACGGCTTGCCTGTATGATGCAGGGCTGCTGGCTTTTTTTTTTTCTTTCCTTTAAAAATATATTTATTACTTGTAAAACATAATAGGGATAAAAATGATGTATGAGTAACAACATGAGCTTATAAACTTCAAGAAGATAAAACTATAGTGTCCTAATTTTATATAATGTAATAAATAATACTACTACTTTCTTAATGTGATATCTTGATTGATCTTAAGATATTTTCCTGGCTCATTTTTCTGAAAATTCATTTATTAGGTCGCCAAATTTATACTTTTAGGATTTTCAATCAATACAACTGAAGAAACATCCATTGTTCTTGGCAAGTGAAAAGTAACAAATAATTTTTGATAATTTTCAATTTTGAGAAGGATCCTTCCACTTCTTTCTTAAAAGGATGTCATTTCATACTTGGAAAAGTTCTCAAAAATCACCAGATTTTTGAATTTTACAAAAAGAACACTGTGTCACAGATAGCCTCTGTGGGTCGTCACACACTCACCTGAAACAGACCTAGAAGCCAGGTCAGAGTCACCCCATTTCTACTGGGCCATGCTCAGGGGAACACACACTCCTTACCGATAAATTCTAATGCTCCTTTACTTTCAAAAGCACAGTTGGGAGAAAGTATAAATAAAATAAACAATGGGTTTTATACTAAAAAAGAGCAAGAGCTATCCACAATTACTATTTCATATAAGTTCTTCCTTTCTTGCAGGGTCTTTTTTTCAAGAGTAAGTCCATTTTGTTACAAGAAAAAAAACATGAAATTTGGCTTTAGTAACAAAAAAAAGTTTCTGTGGAAATTAAAAAGACACCAACTAATGTTTCATCCACTAAAGCAACTTAAGAATATTATTTGATTTTAGAAAAACTCTGACAGATTTTCTTAACAATCGTATCCACGTGACTCTGGTTCGGCCAGGCACATCTCTGCGCGTCATCTCCCGGAGAGGTCACTGTTTTCTGCTGGAGCCAGCTGTTGTCAGGCCCATGCTGGCTGCATAGCGAATGATGCAGCTTCTGAAAAGCATGTACTCAGTTCCACTTCAAGGCTGATTTTTCTCTGCAAAGTCTCAAGGGAAGAAAGCATTCACTTCTGCCTGACTGGATGCCCGGCAGGCTGAGAGAACCGGGCGGCCCAGCCAGCGGGGCAGCCGGGAAGACAGACCCGAGTCTGTCACAATTCTACAACAAACAAGAGAAAAAAGGATTCGACGTCCTAGTAAGAACATCTCACCTGTTGAACGGCATCTGAACTTTTTCTTGGAGTCTCCAAAACAGCAGATTGAGATTCTGGGTTGGAAAGGAAGAAGATAGGCAAAATTAAAGAACAAATTTTCCCATTTCCTCAATCAGAAAACAAAACTAAGTAAAGTACATCTTTAACATAAGTACCAAAAACATTCCGTTTATCTTCAGATTACACTTCTGTATTGAGGACATGACTGCTTTTCAATACGTCTAACACATATAATGACTAACACTCACGTCATTAATTACTTTTGAAATTAGAATAGCCGTATGCCCTTGAGACACATCAATCCTGGTTATTTTTTTCAATTGCTAGTTTCTATTTTGAATTAGCAGGAAGTACCTGCTAAGACAGTCACCTTTTATACTCTTCACTTAGCGTAAGTCGGTACAGTGACAGACGCCACCTCAGCCATCTTGAAGGCTGGGACCTCAAATGCCTTACCTAACTATTGACAAATTACCTTCTGAATTCAGTGAGAGACACTGAAGCACTGTCATCAAGAGGCAGTGAGTAACAGGGGAAGCTGCTCCTTTAGTCTGTCCTTTGGGAGTCTGTGAGCCCGAAAATTCTTCATGCTGGAAAAATCTAAGGGATAACCAAGTGCAGGACTCTTTTTGTAAGCTGGGGACACTTTCTTCTAAGTGAAGCCTGCACAGAAACTTAAAAATGTAAGAATAAAAATAAAAAGGCACCAGGAATCCCCAGGGCTCCACGGGTCAGAGTCTGAAAACCCTTCATCTTGTCTATCTTCCACATTGACAGATGAGAAACCCAAGGCCCATAACACAAGCAGTTGGTAGCAACCTGAAGACTAGAGTTTGTCTCCTGACTGTCACATGGCTCCCACCCCTGACTGGCGTGCAGACCAGACACCTGAAAAGATACAGCCGTCACTCCCGGGGACAAGTGAGACATTCCTGATTTAGCAGCATTTTAGTTGATGTGTGTGACAAGGCTATCGAAAAACAAAAGGTATTTATTACTTAAATTGTGTAACATATTGTTAATGACATTGAAAGTTTTCCTCTCACTTAGACTAAAGCACAGTCTCGATGGGCCCAGGGGCCTTCTTTCGTCTGCCTACCCTCCCTGACCTCTCGAAGCTCCTCCGCCTTTCCCCTCTGGCTCACTGTGCTCCAGCCGCATGGCTTCTTGCTGCCCACCACATCACAGTCACGCTCCCTCCAGCTGTCCCTGCAGCCCTGGGGTATCTGCATGACCTCCTGCCTTGTCCCTCCCTCCGGGCCTTGCTCCAGCTCCCTGGGCTCCCTAGTTAAAGGAGCGGCGCACCCACTCCCTAGCTTTCCCCACTGCCTGTCACTCACCCTCTTCATGACACTGATCATCACACGATAGACTAGACGCACTTGTCTGCCTACTTATCTGTTCTCTCTCTCACCTGACAAAAACAAACCCTGTGAGGACAGAGATTTTATAGATTTTTTTCCCCTTATTGTATCCCCAGCTTCTAGAACAGTGCCTGCCTGGCACAAAGTGGTTGAGTAATTGCAGGAGGGAATGAAAGGAGTGAGCACAAGACTGGTCACACCATGAGCAAGGACGCCACCACAGAGTGGGCATCCTGAGCAGGCCAAGCGGGAGGACAGGCTTCACAGCGGGCAACACGGACACTGCTGTGCCTTCACTGCTTCCCGCACCGCAGCCCGGGGTGTGTCTTTCAAAACAAAAATTATTGAGAATAGCAGGAAGCAGTCACTTCATGCCACAAATGTCACTGTGGCGACAGAACATTAACAAGTAGGCTTCAAATACAACCATTTTCCCCGACAAATACTATATTTCAATAAGTTAGTGAAAAGGGGATGTTTCTTATACTGATAAATCTCCACTCTGAACTTAGCGCTAGAGTCAGCCATTTTGAATAAAGACCTTTAACATCAAAGCCAGCCAAGAGTTCATGTTAAAGCAAATCTGCACTCCGGGACACTTTTGCTTTCAGTCACTTCCACATCCTCCCAAACTCCACCGACTCAAGATATGGTCCTGGCTTTGTGCAGATGCTGAAAAGCTTCGCTTCCTCTTCTTTCTATTTAGACAGTGCAGGAAGAGCCCAGAGCGTCTCCTGTGGACCACTAAAAGTTCTCTACATTAGAAATGCACTCGGTGCTTCCTGGCTCTTTTTCTATAGGCTCAGACCTGGTGACCTGCCCAGAGAAGCAGACCTCTGGGCTCTGAGGGTAAACAAGACTGCATGCGGTTTACCCCAACAATGAGCTACAAAGACGCATCAGCCAGTATGTTGAATACCCACAGCTAGGCTCTCATCTCCCTCTCTAACTCCACAGCTACCCAAACTCAGTTCATTCTCCATCCCCATCCCTTTCATGACACTTTTTATTTCCTTGAATCAGTGTGTTACAACATCTAAGAGAAATTTATCAAAATACTCTCTTCAAAATCATAAGCTGAAGTTTAAGAGTTGAACAGGGTCAAGATTTTAAGATGAAAGTGATGTACAGAGTAACCGTACTACAAAATTAAGGGAGAATGAAGAGAACAATAAGAAAAGAAAGAAAATAGATGTGAAAGAAAATAATAGAGAATAAAGTAAGAAAGAGAAGAAGGAGGAGGAAAAGTATAGGAAAGAGAAAGAGTAAGGAGAAGCATGAGAAATGGCAAAAAGGAGCGTGAGTGGAAAAGAGCTGGCACGCTCAGGGCAAATAAGTCGTCAGCTGGCTCCTGAGCGAGGGCTCAGGTCCAGAGTCACCGGGCGGGCACTCGAGAAATCCGAGAAATCCGCTCAGTTCTAACATCCTGAGAATGATCGTGCCTCGTTGAAACCCCGATGGCACTTGTTACCAACACTCTCCTCTCCCAGGATCCAGGGCGCTTTCGGGAATTGCTTCTCTCAGCTCTGGAACTGACAGGATCCCCACTAAATATTCATCAACTGGGAAGGCTGTTTTGAAAGAGTGACCCAGTGAGAGCTCCCTGGAGGGCACATTTAGACCTGCCAACTCCCTCACTCACCCCTCTGAAGAACTCAGAAACTAGACTTGCCGTCAAAAACATTACTGTGGCGCGAAGGGAGAGAGAGAACATTCCCAACAAAACCTTAGATGTTCCTTTTTTTTTAAGTCACCTCATAAAATTCTGCAAATGATCTGAAATTCTGGGCTCCCCACAATTCCAAATATGTTTCAGAAATGATCTCCTCATCATTGCAAAATAAGCTTCTAACTTATAAAACGGAATGGACGGGGACGAGTTTGACCTTCCTAGAGAGAGGGCAGCAAGACCATGAGTAGGATGTGCCTCTCTGCTCTGAAGGAAAATAAATCACAGCACCCTTTAAAATATACAGAGTCTGCCTCTGCAAATGAAGTCATCTCTAACGAGTTTTACATTTTAAATAAAAATGCACTTATATAAAATTAGTAAATTACAGCTTCTTTTGGTATACATCAAGTTGATTCAAATCTAGTCAATTTAATAGAAAGAGAATTCAGTAAACTTCATTGAAATAGCAAGACTTAGAATTAGTTGCCTAATAAGTGGTGGATGTTTCTAATTCTGGTATTTTAATTCTGGTAGTCCTTCCACAAACGATGATGGGGTTAAATAAGTGATTTTCCTGAAAAGGGCTTATCTGATTATTTAATAGTATGGATCTGCCCCTCGCTGCCAACAAAGGACGTCTACACACAGGCTTTAGCTTGCATATGCAAGGGGAAATGCAGCCTGATTTTACAAAAAACATGTTGAAGATGGAGCATGACCTACAGGAGACACAGTCAATCTGTTCTAGAACATTTTGTCCCTTGATCAAGCGAGAAGCTGAGAGAGAGAACGCTGTCAACCTCTCCTATGGCCCCTTACAGACTATCTGCGTTACCTCAACCGAACGCACCCCAAAGCGTTTGGACTAAACCTGGAAATGAGCTGATGATGCTGTACTTGCGTTGCATCACAAAGAATCTCTTTTATTAGGAACCATTAGAAACTTCTTTTGAATATTAGAGGCCAGAAAAGCTGTGCTTCTCTGAGAGACTGTTGCTTTAAATCTCCTGGACACGGGATGATAGAGAATTGTTCCCATTTCCCTTTCTACTTTAAACCTGAGGGATAAATTTCCAACTACCTTTAAAAACTGCAGGTCCTTCTGAAACACATTTCAACATGCTGGCTTGCCTCAGCTTCATTTCATTGTTCCATCCTAAATTCCTTTCAGTTTGATCTATTTTCCTTTGTAATCCGTTTGTACACCTAGCTATTTATAAGCTGCTCAAATCTTTTCTGGGGCAAAAGTGGCTTACAATTCTATCAGCCAGCATGTGAACCCAATTTTTAAGATTTCTCCACAAAAAGTTTTTGCCATGTTTCTACCAGCTCTCCTGCCATATATTTCCCTCCAGGACTGCCTGTGCCTAAATTGCCTTTCTAAAAATCAGTCCTCCATTCGCTCTCTTGGCCACTGACGCTTTCAGAGAAAGATAAGGGACATGATTTTCCAAAGATGCTGCAAGAATGATCAAGTCCCAGCTCACATCTAGACATCCTGCACTTTCTCATGAATTTGAAAACTGAAGTTAATTATCTCTTTGATCTTGTGTAAATCTATTGAATAACCTTTGAAACTTGGTACTGAGTCCCTAAAATGACCCACGGGCTAAAATGATCAGCACACACACAAAACTCTCCCTCCAATGCTTGCATTCACGTGCTAAGTAGATATTTTACTTATTTAGATCTCATTCAACAAAAGATTTTCATCTATTCACTCAAATATTTAAGTATATACTATGTGCCCAAAGGTCTTGACATGTTAGGAGTCTGTAAAACAGATATGTATAAAGAGATAAATGACAACACAGAAATAACTCAAACGATAGAGATATGAATAAAATGCCATGGGACTCCAGAAAAAAGAACCGCCATGGGGGTGGGGAGGGTTTGCAGCCTGGTACCCTGTAAGTAAAGGAAAATGAGAGAGAAAATGAAGAGGAAACAAGACAAATGGAAAGGTTTTCTTCTTAATGTTTCTGCCACCAACTTTTGGAGCACGTTGCTTTCTGATTTCCTTTCCAGCCAGCTTTAGCCTTCAGGAGGCTTCCATTGACTTCAAAATGTCGACTATAACACCCTAGGCTCCTCTCCAGAGACAATGGCAACCATGCAGGGAGCCAGGAAGGGAGCAAAGCCTCACAGGACTCTGCCGCCCCCTGGCAGCTCTCTGGGGGGAGGCATCGAGGCTGCACTTTGGCCTCCTCACTTCAAGTTCACATAAAGGAGGGTTGGTTCCTTCAACACTATATGAAGGTGGAGAAAAACCTCTTTCACAGAAGGGATTATGGAAAAATTAAAGTGAGATCATGAGACAGGCAGAAGAGGCAGCACCATGGATCGGAAGTAGCTGGACATGTAAATTAATAAGCAATACAAAGAAGAGCCAGAAGACCAAAAAAAGGCAAAAAAATAAGTTGTCCATTTCCTAAGATGGAACTGCAAGTCAGTTTTCTTCAAAAAGAAAAAAGTCATTGAACTCTTTTACTTTAAATGAAAATCGAAAGGGGCCACATGTTGCAAATAGTGGTTTTAACCATGATGTGACCAGACAACAATGTGAGGCCATCAGTTGTTAAGTGCACTGCAAATAGTTTATTACTATTAACAATTATGTTATCAAAGTTTGCAATTGATACATATTTTTTAAAAAAAAACAGTAGACTCTATGCAAAGTTTTCACTGTATTATTAACATTCTCACTCTTAGAACTGAATGCTTGACTCGGAGGGTCAGGGGAGTCTGGCCCCCAGAACGAGAATGCCCCATGGAGCCACAGCAGGAAAAATTCAGAAAGTGCCATTAGATCACTGGACAAGCAAATGCTACATGGCTGTTGGGTTTATAACAGATCAATTGGAGAAAAACAAGTCACTGTATTAAATTATTTTCTACTTACCTCCATCATCCTCTTCAAGAATGCATATTTTAAAAGAAGACAAGTTATTATATTAAAAATTACTTGCTCTGGCATTTTGCAAGCTACATCAAATAATGAGAAAAAAGCTAGGTCACAACCTTCCCAGCATTAACTCCAACTGTCATCTTTTACCAAATTAAAACTCTAATTAGCACTAATTAACTTTCAATCTAGTGCTCCTCCAATATACAAAATCAATAGCATAAAATGTTTCATAACTTTAAGTGCTCTAAAATTTGAGAGAATAGAAATGTTTCAGTTAGAAAAGTTGAGAATGATAAACACACAAGGGAAGAAAAAAATGAAAATGTCACCCCAAACAATGATGTAAAACATAAGATATGAACAACTGTTAAAAGAGCTCTCCATGAAATTGATCAATTCTACTATCTCTACATCTGGCTATTTCCTACCAGGAAGTAACTTTTAACATAAACAAGTAGAAGGGTGTATTTAATGGGATCGATTCTTTTAGTTGTGTGCTTTTCCTTTTAAAACTACACTACGCTTTTATGTGCTTGCTTTATTTTCAGGTGTTATCACATTAGAACACCCTCATCTCTGAAGAGCTTTGCATTAAGGAACTCTACGTTGACCCTCGATCAACTGTACTCTGTGTTATGATAAACTCAGAGCCCCACATGGAACAGTTTCCTACAGCCTATCTTCCCGGTGATGTTCATTTCAGGGAGTATAGGCCACCAAGTAAACACTAAGCAGTGTTTCAGAAGCACTGAACATTAAAAGAGGGGCACGCAGAATTGGTGTGGGCCCCCCTTCACTGCCTCAGTGCACGGAAGAAAGAGGCAAATGCGTCCCTCCAGAGACAGGGATCAAACAGGAGGTGGCGAGCACTGGCTGTCTTTGCAGACCTCTGTGCAGGGGCCTCGAATAAAACCGTTGACACTATGGGTCACTGTTGGTTTTTACAGGGAATTCATCAGGAAGATAAGGACACGAAATAATGACAATAATTATAAAAACAGCAGCAAACACTTCTGCTGAACCAGGCACTGCATTCTAAAAGCTGATTCTGCGCTTTAACCTACATTAACTCCTGCAGCTCTCAAAATGGCTACGCAGTAAATGTTTCTCTTCTCACTGTTTCACAGGTGAAGAGACTGAGTACAGTCGTGAGAAAAATTCCCAGGTTACAAAGCTGGGAAATGGCCGAGCCCAAGCTCCATGCTCTCATCCTATGCTCGTTTACTACAAGTCCAAATTAAGTGTCTAATGACTACGTTTTTCTCTATAAGCCATTGGGGGTGGGGGGATCAAAATTCTTAATACCCAGACTGCCATGTAGGAAAATTTGGCAAGGGAGAGATTTCTGAACAGTCACAATGCCCTTCTATTTACCCTGCACTTACAGATCAGACATCAATATTCCTGATCAGTCCACCAAGAAGAAACCCAGAATTCATTATGCCAAAATGAAGAAAAACCAAGGAATGAAACAACCAAATTCCATTAGACATTGCTACACAAATACGATTCTTAATTCCGAATGACAAATATCAAGTGCTTTCCTGGTGTTGGGCTCCATATAAAAGCTGATGTTAATCTCACGCTACCTTCCCAGCCAGTAACTCAAAAAACTTTAAGACAACAAAAGGTACCATGAGAAAAAACAACCTAAGAGAAAAATTTTAAAGAAAAATAAATATTACATCTGAACACTGTGCAATTTTTAAAAGATTACTTAAAATTCAGATTTAGTAAAACCGGTATCTCCGTCTTGCCTCTTCCAGTTCTCTCTGAAGATGAAGAAAAGGACTAAGAAAGGCAGGAAGAAGGTGGTGAGGGAGGAGAGCCAGCGGGAAGAGGTGATGTCGCCGTCCCTCCGCAGGTGACAGACAAAAAGCTCCCTCGGGGCCTCCTCGCTCCTCCGGACACAGAGCTTCGACCCTGGGTAGTGGCTGCATCGGGACTCCAAGAACAGTGCTTCTCACACTCCGTCTACACAACAATGACCGAACAACGCCAGCGTCCTACTCGCCGGAATTCTAACTCAGCAGCCTTAAGGTGGGAAGTAACAACTTCCCATTTAACAAGCCCCCCCAGTGACTTTCCTTGAGTTATCTGCTGACTATAATCGAAGACAGACCTCGAGGAGAAGCACAGACTCACGGCCCAGTCTGCACTGCACAGACGCTTCATGTCACACGCACTCAGAACGCGCCCCGCGCCCGGTCCTACCTGCGTCAGCAGCCGTGGGCCGGTGTTCTTCATCAGGAGGTCCAGACGGCGGCCAGACAGACGGGACTCGCCTGGGAAACTGCCCTTCTGTGCAATCCAGTGAGTGTGTGGGCTGACTAACTGCAGCCCAGGTGTAAAGTTGATCTTGCTATATTCAAAAATAAAACATTTTTTTAAAGCTATTTTAATTCAATAATGAAAAAACTGAAATCATCTTGATTGATATATTGCAATATCATTTCTATTATAAATATACATGGGTGGGTGTGTGTACATTATACGCATACATATATAAAATGTTAAAACAGCATTTATACTATTCAAAGCAGATTCCTAACATCAACATTCTTTCACACAGTCATTTCATTCTCATAAGCATACTCGTCTCAACTTCCTTTCTATAGTAAAATCTCAGTCTTTCTTTGGAGGTAGAGATGCCATGAGGGCCTGCAGGGACTATAAGATCAGAACATCCAGACATCCACTCAGGATCTCCCTGAACTAGCATCTTTAATACATTTGAATTTGATGTCCCTTTAAGATCTGTTTAAACACTTGTGGCAAAGGCAAAGGCAAAGGACGGGCTGTCCCAGGCACCACAGGACAATAATAGCTTCCTTGCCTTCAATAACAAAAGGCCCAGGAAACCGACTTATCTGGGTCCAGGTTGGGAATTGGTTTAGGAGAAAAACCATGAAAAAGTAAATGAACCTGCCAAGAATAAAAGAACTGGATGGGAATCTTCTGGCAAAGGAAGCTCTTCCCAGCTGCAGCCCAACAGAATCTGGACAGAATGAGAAGGCGGCTCATACCTACACCCGGTGCCAGGGGGTAAACCGGAAATCTCACAGAGTCGCGTGGAGGCCGATAAACACCTTGCCAGCTGCTCATTAGGATTTCAGACCACCACCACCAGTTTAGGACGCATGCACTCAAGATACACATGTCCTGGGTTCTCTTCATGGCATTTTCCTTATTTATAGGGATATTTCCCTAAACCTTTGATCATCATAAAGAGATCAAATCATCATAAAGAGGATAACAGTATAGTAGAGGTAAAGAGCAAATTAAAAACAAAAGCATCCTATAATCACTGTGCTGGAACTATAAACTGAACTGATGAACAAGGGTTGCTATTTCTGTAATTTGTTTAACGAATTAATTTAAGAAGTTCATAAAATATTCCTCAGCATCAACAGTAAGTTACAACAGATAGATCAGTTAGTCAAGCTTGACCCTTAGGGACAGTCATTGGCCATAACTGAGAATTCAGATTCCTGGGGTCAGCTAGAACTGTACCAGAAAGTGTCACATTTCACACCTGGCCAAGCACTTCCGCTCTTCATGCCTCTCTCAACTATTCATATCTTGATCAACACCAGAGGCTCTGCCACTTAGCTTACTGAATATCAGAAACAGCTTTTCAGTGGTGAAATGAGCGGTTTGTTTAATTAACATGAAGTTAGAAACGAGCTCTCAGGGGTGAAACTGAAGGGATTCCATACACGTGGATTGACCAGAACATGAGAGAATGTCCTCATCTTTAGAAGAACAGAGTAAGACTCAGGCAAGGGAGGATGGGCATGATGCCCGGACAGCCGCTGGTTTAGAAAGACATCTCCTGGCTATTGCAAACCATTAGGCACAGGATCCTGCTCCCCGCATGTCCGCATCACCTTCCACCTTTCGTGGAAGGTAGAGCCAAGTATCTACCCGAGCAACACGCTGCACACTCCCTGACAAAGGGATTCTTGCCTAGAGAGCTTCATCATCCTAATAACAAACCCACTCAGCCTTGGACTTCATTTGCTCCATATAAAAGAGGTAGCACCAACAGCCAGAGGATAAACAGTTTCACGAGGATTCCACACTCCCCCCAATACAAAGTATGCTAAAGCACTCTAGACAATGCCACACAAACAAACAGACAAAAAGTTCGGTTTGTCCTCCAGGCTTCCAGCCTCAGCCCAGGACTGTCATACATTACAGTGCTGTGACGTGCTCAAAACACGGTTCCACTTGCAGAAAATAAGCATAACGCAGTTTCTTTCGTGGCTCGTTAACGTCTACAGGTGCCAACTCTTCAACCCGACTACCACTTAAATTTTTCTACGTGCCTCCCACCCACCTCCAGGTTCATCTCTCCACCGTTCCTGAGTCAGCTCCACTCCACCAGAGGCCCTCCCTTGTCCTCCACTCACAGAATCCATCAATCACTAGAGTCTAGTTGAAGCCCCAGCTCACCTGGACCACTCCGGAACCAGCACACCCGCCACCCTCGTTTTGACGATTCTGGTGTGCTGTCTGGAATGGTGACTTAGCACTTTCCTGAGCGTATCTCCGCTTCCCTCAAATGCACTGAAGCTCCTTCAACTCGAGAAGTGTGCACACAGGTCCTGTTAATCCCCCCACTCTTGACAACATCATGAGGACTGCAGAACAGCCACTAATGTCTATTGAATTAACACATTTGTCAGGGAAAAAGAAATAAAAGAGATGGCTCGTCAATATGAGTGGTACTGTAGCTGGTAATCTCATCTCCCTCATTTGCTTAACAAGGTACCAAAAGGGTACATTGTGGGTACAATTTGGAAAGCAAAGATATCAAGTTATCTATTCTATCTAAACCTACTGGCAATGACACAAAATAAACAAAAATACAGAGTAGACAAAACTCCTAGGATATCACCAGTGCTGTAGCCCAGACAGATCTCCTAACTTTGTGAGGCCTCGGTGTTCCCACTTGGAAATCAGGAGGAACACCCCCCAGGTCCTGTTTGTAGGGATGGCATGAGGCAGGAGCAAACACTATGAGGGGAGAGCCAAGAAAACTACACTGTTAGTCAAAAGTAACATTTTTAAATCTACATTTGATTGGAATAATCACACATTATTTCCTATATTTTAAAAATCCTTTTCAGAGGAATTCAAAATCATCCACATCAAGATCTCTCCAGAACCAACACTGAGTCTTTGCTTTATGGTGAGAAGCTAGTTGAACAAACTTGAGTCTCCAGAGTTTTCTTGGCATTTTTACTGACTGTCACTAAGTTTTGCATTCAAATAATAACTGCCCTGTGGCATTTCCTGAACCAACTAGAATGTCTCTTTCTCTGCTGTATTTCCGTTTAACATTTCAGAAATGTAGCTGTTACTTTCCAAGCAGAGGTATAGCTCCTTGCTACCAGGCACCATATCCTATATCCCCTGTTTTCCCTAAGACATTACATAATCTATATACATAACAGACACCCAATGAGTATTAAGGAAGTACAAGGTCAATGTAACTACAGGACCAGTTTAAACTGAGCCCATCTTGTTAGAAATAGAATGTTAATGTTGTCTTGCTGGGGCAACGAGCCAAAACTTCAAGTCACGTAGCCAGAGCACGCCCAGAGGAGAAAATTAACGCCTGGAACCAGAGTCTCCCCACCGTGGAACCAAAAGGACTGCGATGTGACCAGAACTTGAAAGACAGATCCTTTTCAGAATTATGGGGTCCATTTCATAGGAAGATCTGGTGTCAAAGCCCTTTACACAACTCACCATCGACAGTCATTTGTATTCTTTCAATCAAAGCTTGTCTTGCCAGGGCTTCCACATACCAGCCTGCCTTCCCTAATCCCTTAAATTGCACCCCAAACCCTGCATCGAGGAGACAGATGTGAGAGCTTTGTCTCCTGTCTCCTTGCAAGTCGACCTCACAATAAAGCCCTTTCCTTTCTCAAAAGCTGGTGCCATAGGATTGGCTTTTATGCTTGTCGGTTAGTGAGCCCTTGCTCAGTGACAGCAAGATCAATAAGAACTGTCTTGTAACAAATCAAATCATAGTTTTCTATCTCAGCGAAAACAGGAATATGTGTCCCATGCCCCTATTCCACCCCCTTACATTCTCAAGGTCTGTTTTAACTTTTGTTGAACTGGGTCATTTCTTCCTATTAAAGAAAACAAGTACCAGCTTTCTACCATAGGCAGGTCAGAAGATTTAAAATCACAACTAAAAGCGGCATACATAGATCACGGGCCTGCTACCTCAAAAAAGAAAAAAAGTTACTTTTAGCCGATATTTCCCCATCTTTTACCTGAGTTACAAATAATAATCCTCAAAACAACTCAGAGCTATAATCCACAAATAGCTTATTTTAGAGGGTTCACTAGAAAGTAATAATGCTCAAAGTTAGGCATTCTAAGAGGCTTCATGGAGATTTTTCTAGCCATGATGAGGCTTTAGTCGTCACCTTACACTGTTTCAGGTGAACGTTTTTCTGACAGTGCTATACGCCAGAAACTGTCATTGCCCATTAGTCTGTATAGTGAAGCAGAACCTACATCACTCTCTGAGAGGAACTGCTGCCCTTCCCACTGGTGTTCCCCTGACACATCAGTGCGGGGAGATGGGACGTGCACGCACGTGGGGATAAATCTTAGACTGGGTTCCTCACTTCCTAAGAAGCTCTTGGCACTGCCCCAGCTCAAGTGTCCATCAAGGCCAATGGATCTCTAATTGAGTGGCAAAATACAGTAACTGTATCTCAGACATTCTAGGAAGTACCATCTGTCACCAGCTATCAGAAGTCTGACTGAGGGGGAAAAATGTGAAAAAATTGACCAAAAGTATGCAGCTGCTTCATTTCTTTCCAGATCCTCTATCCACCGCAGGGAGCATAGATAAGATCTCTCTCAGGCTAGCAGAGGACTCTGTACCTGCACCTGGTCACACTGGCCTCACCAAGGCTTCCGCTCAACTGTGTTGGGGGTGACCTCTAAGAAGAAAAGACTGCCGGGGCCACTGGAAGAGGCTGCTGCAAAGTCCATCCCATTATACAGAGTTTCTGCCAGACGTTCTGCAGATAAATGTATTATTAACCTTAGAAATTTACAGCTTCATCTGAAGAATTCAATGGTTGGATGGCATTTTGAGTTTCTTGGTGCTTTTTAAATCTTATGGACCATTGTGTTGATCAGATTTGCTTTTTGTTTCATCTATTAGAAAATCTGAAATAAGTATGCCTGTGGCCCACTTGCCACAGGTTTTGGGTTTCAGAACACATGGTTTTCATTAGCCTCATTCCTTGTTCCATTTTACGTTCGTCCCCAGTTTTGTTTTCTTTTGTCATTTTTTTTTATCTTTTCACTGATAGCTAATTTTTATCTTATAGTATCTTACTTTTCTTACTAATCATTATAAATACTTTTTGGAATAAAACGGCAATAAACATATTCTTAGTATTAGGGAAATGACGAAAGATCCATTTATTTATCTATTGTAACTCATGAACTTTTTACAAGATAACTGGCTGGATAAAAGGTAGATCCACTGATAGTAGACCGAACTGTACTCACAGTATTCGGGTTTGCATTGATCACGTAAGTATAAAAAAAAGACCACAGCACAACTCTGTAGAACTGCTTTGAGACAGAGGAGAGAAGAAAATAATTAGTAGCACACACACCAGCATCCGCTGGGTGTATTATTTTCTAATCTTTCTTTGAATGTTCTAAGTAGCTGTAATCACAGTGCACATGCTTTTATAAATAGCACACGATAGGTATTTCTTAAATCACTGTATCTCTTCACACTTATAATTTATGTTTCTGCCATAATCTTGATACAATTAAGATTACACTTTAGCCATGTAATCAGCTGTACTAAATGGGATTTAATAGAGCTGAATGCAAGTGCCCAAAGAATCTCTGGTTTGCATTCAAATAAGAAGTTAGAAATCTGGACAGGTATATAAAAATGACAAATACAAATGAGTAAGAGTAACATCAAGATGAGTAAATCTAAAGATGAGCTGAGGTCTTTGAAAATGTTTCAGGATAATATAAAGGAATGTTTTCTTAACTATGTTCAAAAGAAGCACTGACATTACTACCAGCGACATTGTAAATGAATGCAAATTTTCCGGACGGAAACTGAGCATCAAAAGAATTTTAAAATAGATTCCTTTGGAACCAGCAATTCTGCTTACAGAAACTTTCCCTAAGGGGAGAATAAATCAATGATATGCAAAAATATACATATACTAGAATACATTTATTCCAGTGTTCTTTATGTTTTAAAAAAGGGGAAAAAGAATTTCCAAAAATAGCAATATGAATAAAAATTACAGTATGTACAAGTGACCAAGAGTCATTAAAATCATATCGCATCAAATTCCCTGTAAAATTCTGTTCATGATATGTTGACGGGTGCAAGTAACTGGCTGTAAATTGTTTGTACATTGTAAAAATAATACACAAGGTGATGACAGAAGAGGTCATTAGAATCAACCCTTCTGGTGGAGACTAAAAAACACGAAATATACATACACAATTTGCTTAAGGGCAAAGGAAAGGGGAGCAGCAAATTAAGGAAGAATTGCCAAGCCAGGATCCAGGGGAGGACACACACCGAGGGAGTGGAGGCTCCTGTGAGAGTCTGAGCGCACTGCAAGGGGGGAAATTGCAGGGCAGTGCCCTGAAAGGGGGCTGGCCCTAGTGACACCCCTGGTTTTGGGTTAAGATTCAAAAGACTATCACACTAGGAATAAAGGTAAACTAGAAGTAGACATAAAATGACATAAATGACGTAAAATGAGAAGGCATCAAGCCGCTGATTTCAGAAGCCCTAGGAAACCTCAAAGGATAAATATAAAGAAAACCACCCCTGGGTGCATATGGTAAAACTATAGAAGAAAAAAGAAAACTTCAAAAGCAATCACAAAAAAAAAAGATAACCTTCAAAGAAGCAATAAATAGAACATTTTTGTTAAGAAGTCAGTGTGATTGGAAGCTACATACAATGATCTTTTTCACATGCTGAAACAGTCTACTAGAATTCTACACCCTGTAAAACTATCTTTCAAGAAAGAAAATGAGAGAAATCTCTTTTAAGACAAAAACTACTAAAGAATTTGTCAACTAGCAGACCTGCAATTAAAGGAAATACAACAAACTGCTCTTCAGGCAGAAAGAAAATAATCCCAAATAGAAGCCTAGAGACACAGCAAGAAAGAAGCAAAGCAAGGAAAGAAGATTTCATAAAGACTGACAGTATAAACAACAATAATATCTTATGAGGTTTAATAGAATTAAAATAAAAGAACAATAACATGGACCAGCCCCATGGCCTAGCGGTTAAGTTCGGCATGCTCCACTTCCCGGGCCCAGGTTCAGTTCCTGGGCATGAAATCTTCCTCAGCAAAAACAAACAAACAAACAAACCAAAAAAACATGCAACATGGGGGTGGAATAAATGAAACTTAAAAAATTTAGGTTTGCTTAATTTGTCTGGAAACAGGAAGTACCAACATAAAGCAAAAATGTGTGTTGTTTTTAAACATAGTCACTAAAAGAACTACCAGAGGGAAAAATGAAATAGTAAAAAAGACTTGACGGACTCCACCCCCCAAAAAAGATAAAGGAATATAAAACAGATGAAACAAGTAGGAAATACATAATAAAATAGTATTTTAGATGAAACTATTGAAACAATTGTATTAAATGTAAATGTACTTAATGTTTCAATAAAAAAGAAAAGATTGGATTGGACTGGATAAAAAATGAACTCCAATTGTATGCTTTTTATAGGAGATACAACTAAAACATAAGGATATATAAAAGATTACGATTACTAGAAAGGAAAATGATATAACTTGTTAATGTTAACAAAATAAAGAAAAGCACAGCTATATTAATAGCAAATGAAAGCTTTAAGGCAAAAAATCACCCAAAGAAAAAAGGAAGAAAACCTACTATTGATAAAAATTTAATTCATAAGGAAAATAAATAATTCTAAAATGTATGACAATAACACGGCCTAAAGTCTATGCAGCAAACTTGGCAGAGCTACCAGGAGAAAAGAACATAGCCATAGATGGAGTGGAGTAACTTTCCCATAACTGCTAGAATGAAAGGAATAAACTGAGTGAGGATATGAAAGATCACGATTAGCAAGTTTACCTAACGGACTTAAGTAGAGCATTTATCCCAAAACATTCTTTTCAAGCACACACAGCACATTTATGAAAACTGACCACTTCTTGGGCTCTACAGTAAATTTCAACAAATAGCAACATACTGAAATGATGAAGAATATGTTCTCTTAACACAATGCGATGAAATTAAAAATCAACTTGAAAAAACGAAACTCTCTGTATGTTTGGAAATAAAGCAATACAATTTTAATTCACTCATTATTCAAAGAACATAACAGAACCAAAATAAGAAAATATTTTTTAAATGAATGATAATGCCAACACTATATATCATAACTATTGGGATGCAGTTAGTAACTTTAGACAGCAATTTTTAGGTTTAAATGCACATATTAAAAAATAAATGGCTAAAAAATCAATGTTAAATATCCCTCTCAAGAATATAGAGGGGAAAAAACCCCAACAATTTAGTCCAAAGGGAGAAGGAAGGAAATAGATAAAAGTACTAATAAAATAGTGTCAAAAGAAGTCCTCTAAAAAGCTAATAAAATTGAAAATCTGACAAGTATTATCAAGTACAGATACAATTAACCAATCTCAGAATGAAAAAGGAAACATTATACAGATCCTATAGACATTAAAAAATAGTAAGAAGATACTAAAGTAAGTTTACACCAAATATTTTTAAATATTAGATAAAATGGATAAATTCTCTAAAAATATGTAATTTAACCAAAATTGGCAACCAACTAAAAAATTGTGAGCAGCCCCATAACTGAAATGAAATTCAAAATTAAAAACTATCTCACAAAAAACACGCCAGACTCAGGTGGCTAGGCAGACAAATTCTGCCGAAATACTTAAGGAAGAAATAATACCAATCTTACACAAATTCTTCCAAAGAATAGAAAAAGAGGGAACACTTCCCAACTTATTTTATCAGACCAACATAACAGAGGTACTAAAATCGAAAAAAGGACATTAGACAAAAGGACAAAGAGTGATACAGCACAGGCAAATTGGGTTGATTCCAAGAAAATAAAGTAGGCTTAACATTTAAAGTAAATCCGTGTAATATTCCATATTAGCAACAAATAATAAAAAAAAGTATTCTCAGTAGAGATAATCAGAAAAACATGTGATAAAATACATCACCCATTCACAACAGAAATTCTCAGGAAGCTAGGAATAGAAGAAAACTTGCTTAATCTGATAAAATGATGAAACGTTGAAGATTGGCATTAAAATTTGGGAATGAGAAGAGAAAACAATGCCACTATCACCACTCTGTCTTCTATTTAACAATTATTCCTATTCAGTATAGCAGTTGTTCAACAAATAAGGCAAATAAGAGGAAAGAGAAGAAATAAATGTCCTTATTTGTGATGCCATGATGGTATACATAAAAACCTCAAATAAATGTACAGATAATGTACAGATAAACTACCAGAAATAATAAATTTTGCATGGTTGCCGAATACAAAAATCAACATGCAAAAATCAACTGTACTTCTCCATTAGCAACACAAAACAAACTTTTACAGACATTTTAAAATAATACTTTTATGATACTAGTATAAAAATAGACACACAGACCTATGGAACAGAATAGAGAGCCCTGAATTCAACCCCCACATACACGGCCAACTAACATTTGATAAGGAAGCTAGGAACATCCATTGGGAAAGGAGAGTCTCTTCAACAGATGGTGTTGGGAAAACTGGACAACCACATGCAGAAGAATGAAACTGGACCCCTATCTCATACCACTCACAAAAATGAGCTCAAAATGATCAAAGACTTAAACATTAGACCTGAAGCCATAAAACTCCTAGAAGAAAACACAGAGAAAGGGCTCCTCAACATTGGTCTTGGCAACGATTTTGTGGACATGACACCAAAAGCACAAACAGAAAAGAAAAACTCAACAAGTGGGATCACGTCAAACTTAAAAGCTTTTGCACAGCCAAGGAAACAATCCACAAAATGAAAAGGCAACCTAGAGACTGGGAGGACAATTTACAAACCATGTATCAGATAAGGGGTTAATATCCAAAATTTATAAAGAACTCATACAACCCAATAACAGAAAAAACAATCCAATCAAAAAATGAGAAGAATTAAATAGACATTTGTCCAAAGATGATACCCAAATGGCCAACAGGTATATGAGGAAGCACTCAATATCACTAACCATCAGGAAAATGCAAACCAAAACCATCCTGAGATAGCACCTCACACCTGTAAGAATGGTGATCTTCAAGAAGATGAGATAAGTGTTGGAGAGGATGTGGAGAAATGGGAACATATGCACTGCTGATGTGACTGTAAACTGGTTCAGCCACTATGGAGAACAGTATGGAGATTACCCAAAAAATTAAAAATAGAAATACCATACAATCCAGCAATCCCACTTCCGGGTATATGTCCAAAGGAAATGAAAACTGGATATCAAAGAAATATGCACTCCCATGTTTATTGTAGCAGTATTCACAATAGCCAAAATATGGAAACAACCTAAGTGACCACCAACAGATGAATGGATAAAGAAGATATGGTAAATAAATACGATGGAATGCTATTGAGCCGTGAGAAAAAAGGAAAGTCTGCCATTTGCAACAACATGGATGGACCCTGAAGATATTATGCTAAGTGATAGAAGTCAGAGACAGACAAATATCGTATGATCTCTCTTATATGTGGAATCTAAAAAAACTGACATTATAAAAGCAGAGAGCAGAATGGTGGTTCCCAAGGGCTGGGGGTGGGGGAACGGGAGAGCTGCTGTTTAAGGGCACATACCTGCAACCAGTAAATAGTCAGTCCTGCAGACCTAACACTCAGTGCAGTGACTACAGACAAGGAAACAGCACTATAAACATTAAACTTGCTCAGAGACTAGATTCTCTCCCAACACTAGAAGCAATGCTAACTGTGTGATGTGACAGAGGTGTTAACTAACGCTACTACGGCAATCCTATTGTAATATAAACATATTGTGGGGGATCAGAATTTGCCACCCAAAAAATGCCTGTTTGGCTTGATCATTTTTAAGAATGAAAGACTCTGAAAGAAACTTTGACCTTCCCCCTAACTGCTGAAAAGAATTTAAGATAAAAGGCCTGTTCGAGGAAGGAGTTAACACCATAGGAAAACTGTAGTGTAACGTAAAATGTGCCTCTCGGGTCACATTGTCTATAGGTGGCCCAACAAACACTTGTTTATCAAACACTTGCTTTTCCATCTGCACATGAATTGTCTTCCACTCTCTGAAGTCCCAAACCACCACCCCCGACATCCTCCTCTGTCTTTAGCTGAAGATGGTATTTAAGGTGGCCACTTTGCCCATTCTGGCAAGTTATTCAGTTTTCCTGAGTTTCTCCCATGTATACATGTTACTAAACTTGGTTTTATTTTCTCCTGTTATTCTGGCTCACATCAATTTAATTCCTAGACCAGCCAGAAGGACCTCAAGGGTAGAGGAATTGTCTTTCTCCCCTACAATACCAATTATGTTATACACTGTAAACTTACACAATATTGTACATTAAATATAATTCAACTGAAAAAAAAAAACTTAGGGGCCAGCCTGGTTAAGTTTGCACATTCTGCTTCGGCAGCCCAGGGTTCACTGGTTCAGATCCCAGGTGCAGACAGGGCACCACGTGGCAAGCCATGCTGTGGCAGGCTTCCTACATACAAAGTAGAGGAAGATGGGCTCGGATGTTAGCTCAGGACCAGTCTTCCTCAAAAAAAGGAAAAAAACTTTTAAAATAGCATTAAAAACATCAAATACCTAAAAACCCACTGTATAAAAATTTGCATGGCCTGTATGCAGAAACCTATCAAACTTGATGAGATTCTGCAGAGCAAAGGAAACCATCAACAAAATGAAAAGGCAAACTACGGAATGGGAGAAAATATTTGCAAATCACATATCTGATAGGGGTTTCTAACTAAAATATATGAAAAAGTCATATAACTCAATAGCAAAAAAAGAAACAATCCAATTCCAGAATGTGCAGAAGATCTGAATAGACATTCCTCCAAAGAAGACATCCAGATGGCCAAGAGGCAATGAAAAGATGCTCAACGTCACTAATCATCAGAGAAATGCAAATCAAAACCCCAATGAGATATCATCACATGCCTGTTAGAATGGATAATATTAAAAAGACAAGAAATAAGTGTTGGCAAGGATGTGGAGAAAAGGGAACCCTTGTGCACCGTTGATGAGAATGTAAATTGGTGCAGCCACTATGGCAAACAGTATGGAGGGTCCTAAAAAAATAAAAAATAGAACTACCATATGATTCACTGATTCCACTTCTGGGTATTTATCTGAAGAAAATGAAAACACTAATTGAAAAGATATATGCACCCCCATGTCCACTGCAGCATTATTTATAATAGCCAAGATATGGAAACAACATAAATGTCCATTGATGGATGAATGGATTAAAAACTGTGGTGTGTGTGTATATATATATATATATATATATATATACACACACAATGAAATATTATTCAGCCATAAAAAAAGAATGAAATCTTGCCATTTGCGACAACACTGATGGAACATTAAGACATTATGCTAAGTGAAATAAGTCAGACAAAGACAAATACCACATGATCTCACCTATATGTGGAATCTAAAAAAAAGAAACAAGGGGCTGGCCCAGTGGCATAGTGGTTAAGTTCATGCGCTCTGCTTCCGTGGCCCAGGGTTTGTGGGTTCAGATCTCGGGGGCAGACCTACACACCACTCATCAAGCCATGCTGTGGTGGCATCCCACATACAAAATAAAAGTAGACCGGCACTGATGTTAGCTCAGTGACAATCTTCCTCACCAAAAATATAAAAAATAAAAACAAGCTCATTGATACAGAGAACAGAATAATGGTTGCCAGAGGCTGGGGATGGAAAGTGGGCCAAATAAGTGAAGGGAGTCAAAACAGACAAACTTCAGTTATAAAATAAATAAGTCATGGGGATGTAATATACAGCATGGTGACTATAGTTAATAATACTATATTGCATATTTGAAAGTTGCTAAGAGAGATCTTAAAATATCTACTATTTGTTAACATTTAATAAATAGAAGAAACAGAATTTAAAATACCTACTTAAAATATCTTAGGTTTGCAAGTTTCTAAGAGAGTAGATCTTAAAAGTTCTCATCACAAGAAAAAAAATTTGGTAACTATGTAAGGTGACAGATGTTAACTAGACTTATTGTGGTGATTATTTTGCAATATATACAAATATCGAATCATTATGTTATACTCCTGTGACTAATATAATGTTGTATGTCAATTATACCTCAGTTAAAAAAAACTTCCATGAGAGAAAATAAAAATGACTTACATACATATGAACAGATTCATCACCTTTGTGGATTTGAAGTCTCAGTTATTTCACTTTTCTCCAAACCCAGTTAAATTTAACACAATTCTAATCAACATCCCAAGTGTGCACGTGTGTTTTACTGGGATATGACAAACTGATTCTAAAACTTAGATGAAAAGGGCCTAAAATGGCCAAGATAATCTTTAAAAAGTCAAAATGGCAAGACTTGCTATTCCAGATATCAAGACCTATCACAACGCAACAGTAATTAAGGGCTCTAATATTTGGACATGGACACACAAACACAACGGACTAGAATAGAGACCCACATACCAGACTCTCACCTACCCCGGTAATAAAATACGACCTCTATCCCACAAGCATAAAACTGCTGTCTAGAATAATTATAGATCTAAATAGAAAAGACAACACAACAAAGCTTCTGGAAGATAATATAGGAGGATATCTTGCCGCTTGCAGTGCAGGCAAAGACTTTTAAACAGGACACCCGACACACCAGCTATAGAGGGAAAGACTGACGACTGGGACTGCATTACAGGTACTCGTCAAAAGAGAACAGGAAGAAAGGAAAAGCTTAACTGACAAAGGATTTGAATCCATAATAAAGTTGCCCCAGTCACTAAGAAAAATAAAATCATCTCACAGAAAAATGAGCAAGAAACTTCAAAGGAGGATACACAAATAAATATAGAAAAAGTTATCAACCACATTAATAATTAGGGAAAGGTAAATTAAAACCACAGTGATATAACATTATACATCCACCAGAATGGTTAAAGTCATACAAAAAATAAAAGAGTGACCATACCAAAGTTGTCAAGAATGGAGAGCAATGAGAATTCCCATACACTGCTGATGGGATTGTAAACTGGTAAAACCACTTTGGAAAAGCATTTAGTCACATCCCATAAAGCTGAATATATGCATATCCTATGACCCAGCAATTCTAGTCCTAGGCATCCATCCAACAGAAATGTGTGCAAGTGTCCATCAACAGAAATGTACAAGAATGTCCAGAGCAGCATTATTTGTAATCACTCAAAACAAAACACAGGCATGCTCATAAACAGCAGAATAGCTAGATAAAATATGAAATCTTCATACAATGGGCAACCATACAAAAATGAAAATAAACTACAACTTCATACAAACTTAATGTGAGCCATAGAAGCAGACAGAAGAATGCATACTGTAGGATATTTATATGAAACTTCCCGAAGCAGGAAAAATTAAACTACAGTGTTTTAGGACTGATACTAGGGTAGTGAAATCATAAGGAAAAGTAGGTTGTGATTACCATACAAGTCAGGACATTAGTTACCTTTGGCAGCAAGAAATGGGGATTAGAGGAATTTTCTGAGATGCTGTCAATGTTTTATTTCTTGACAACAGTTACAAAGGCGGTCAATCTGTGATAAATCATTGAGCTATACTTCTATACTTTTCTATATGCAAGCTATACTTCCCACCGTAAAAGCTTTTACTAAAAAAATCAAAATGTTGAATTGCCTTGGCACATATGTCAAAAAGTAAACTGACCAAATATATGTGGGTCTATTTCCAGACACTCGATTCTGGTCCATCAATCTCTATGTCTACCTTTCTATCCTTATGTCTGTACCACACATCTTAATAAATGTAGCTTTACCATCAGTCTTGAAACTAGGTAGTATCTCTAAGTCAGCCAACTTTGTTGATCTTTTCCAAAACTATTTTATCAGGGCCAGCACGGTGGTGCAAAGTTCACACGTTCCGCTTTGGCAGCCCGAGGTTCGCCGGTTCAGATCCCGGGTGCAGACATGGCATCGCTTGGGCAAGCCATGCTGTGGCAGGCATTCCACATATAAAGTAGAGGAAGATGTGCACAGATGTTAGCTCAGGGCCAGTCTTCCCCAGCAAAAAGAGGAGTTGCAGCAGATGTTAGCTCAGGGCTGATCTTTCTCAAAAAGAAAAAAACTATTTTATCTATTCTAGTTCCTTTGCAATTCAGTATTTATTTTAGAATCAGTTGTCAGTGTCTACAAAAATGCCCCCTGGGATTTTTATTGGGATTATGTTGACTCTCTGGATCAATCTGGGAAGACGCGACATCTTAATACTGAGTCTTCCAATTCATGGTGGCAGAGCTTGCATTTCCTTAGTTAAGTAACCTTAGCAATGTTAAGTAGTTTTCAGCATACACATCCTGTACGTATTTTGTTAAATTTATCTCTACATGTTTCATGTTTTCCATGCTATTTTAAACGGTATTGTTTCTTCAACTCTATTTTCCAATTGTTTGTTGCTAGTACACGGAAATACAACTGATTTTCATATGTTCACCTTTGCTTCATGAATGCCTTAAATTCACGTTTTAGTTCTAATGGTTGTTTAGTATAGTCATCAGAATTTTCTATGTGAATAATCATGTCATCTGCACATGAGAAAGTTTTACTTCTCTCTAGTCTTTATGCCTTGTATTTCTTTTTCTTGCCTTAGTTCAATGGCTACAATCTCTAGTATAATGCTGGACAGAAGAGTTGAAAGTGGGCATCTTTGCCTTGTTCCCATTCTTAGGGAGAAAATATTCAGTCTTCACCATTAAACTTGATGTCAGCTGTAGGTTTTTCATAGGCACCACCTACCAGCGTGAGGCCATTCCTTTCTCTTCCTAGTTTGCCAGGAGTTTTTACTATGAATGGGCATTGAATTATGTCAAACGCTTTCTCTGCAGCTATTGAGACGATCATAAAATTTTCTCCTTTATGCTTTGATTGATTTTCAAATGTTAAACCAACCTTGCATTCCTTTTTATATATTGCTGGATTAAATTTGCAAATATTTTATTAAGGAATATCCTATTTATTTTCATCGGTGATACTGTCTGTAATTTTCTAATCACTTTGTCTGGTTCTGGTATTAGGGAAAATTTTAGCCTCATAAAATAAGTAGGACAGTGTTCCCTTCTCTACGTTTTGAAAGAGCTTATGTAGGTTAAAGATTAAAGGTTTAAAGGTTAGGTGGAATTCACTAATGAAGCCACCTCAGCCCAGTGTTTTCTTTATTTTGTTAACAACCTTGTTTTATTAATAACAAAAAAGTTTTAAAGGGGGGCAGGAGTGCAAACAATACTAAAAGAACTGTGCATATGTATACACAAATAATATGTATGTAAATAATTCTTGTGCACTGAGAGAGTATGAAAAAGTTGTAAGAGCTCAAGAGAAAGTAAAAACACCCATACTGCCATGACCTTGGTCTTTTATAAATTTTCAAACCCTCTCAGTGAGCATTATTATTGGTAACTAGAATCAAAAACAATAAATGGCAGTCAGAGTCATCCATCAATGGGATGAGATCTCCTCATGCTCTGTTCTGAGCCTGTAATGAGGGTGCAGAGCAGCTTTCTGACTTGGTATGAGTTTGGAATAAAGTACGCTTCACTTTGAAGATCCTATTAGTTTATTTCACTAGCCTTCCACTTCTCACACAGACAGAACAAAGTAATACCTGACTCTTAAAGGCTAAGGAATACCCTTTTGAATTCCATCACCAGAAAAAGAGACATGATGGTTCAGGTGTGTCGGGAGTGGGGCTGTCACTGCCCAATAGAGAAGCAAAGGACTTAGAAATAAGGGCAGGGAAAAATAATGTTGAGCCTGGAAAACAGAGAGCATCTTCCAAACGACTAGAGGTCATCTGTAAGACACTGACACAATACCTTTCATTTCTAATGAGGCTACGGCAACTCACTTTAAGCTCCAGTGTATGAGATGGAAGACAGACATAAAGAGAAATTTCATGAGGTATATTTAGAAATTGACATAAAAAAAGTCTTTATGATTTTGTCTTAGTTGAACAAACAGGCCAGCTTCTCAAAATCTCTTGTGAGTCTCTGACTTTTCACCACAAGAATATTCTACCATCAGCAACATAAGGCAAGTAACAGACAATCGCAGAATTAACGGAACAAAACAAAGCAGTCAGATTAGAGAGGAAATAGGTTTCATAATGGCTTTTCTCAAATCATTTTGTTGGCTCAAGACATGAGAGGGTGTATAAATATTAGGGAGCACTTGAGCTACCCCCACAGCAACTGAAGATACTGGAAATAGTGTAACTCTTGTTTCTGATCATCTTTATAGAGGATGTGACTGGTCACACCATGACTACTGTCAATCTAAACACTTAAGAACTCTGAACGCTTAAGAAAACACCACGAGAGTTCTCTTTGCTGGGCACCACGAACACAGTTTGGTGGGAGAAGAGGGGTATTCACATGAGGACAAGAGTGAGAATTAAGATTCCGAAGAACGAATAACAAGTACAGTATTAAACATAAGACAAATATAGTATTAATTAGCTCAATTCTTAAAAGATGTTACATCTGAATGGAAATACTTAAATCAGCAATATCCAGCCTATCACTTTCTCAACTAGAGATTTTAAGAGAGTGTAGACAACACAGAGGGATGCATTAGGGGTTTAAAAGAAAGATAATTCACAAGGAATCAGGCACCATGACCTGACAGGTGCACCGGTCAAGATGCACTGACTAGAGGGACTGGGCAGGACCTGGGGAGATCACTAAGTAGGTGGATCAAATTTGGGCATGGGGAAGGAGACGCAGTTACGGGATTTTTAAAAAGTATTTGACCTACATTTAGAAGTCCATTTCTGTTCAACTTGACATCTGAATTATTGGTTGACTGCGAAGGAAAAAAAAAAAATCACTGTAGTCTAAATGTTTCTTTCCTAATCATACATTAGGGAGGAAACATGTCTAACCAACCTTGCCTGTGCCCTTGATAACAGTACTTTATATAACATCCATAATGCTCTGAAATCACCTGGGGAAGTCAGGTGACTTACCCAAGGTCATAGCAAATCCAGAAAAAACAAGTGAGATTTTCCTACATCCAGCTTAGCAAATGAGCTTTCCAGTAATACACAGAGTTTATACTCTGAGATTTTGAAAAATAATGCTTTAAAAAAATCCAAGCCGACTATAACTTGACATTCCGGCTGGATTAAATATTTAACACAGCTTCTAGCATCACCCAGCTGAAAGAAAGAAACACAAATGGGGGAGGTGGAATCCTGTGGCAAACAGGAGGATACTTGGGGAGTTGAAAAAAATTTAAACCCCAGTTCCTACTACTAGTTTTGTTACATTCCTTAAGCTCCCTGAACCTCAATTTTCCCTCCATAAAATGAGGATATTATGAGATAATTTTTGCAAATCACGGTGCCTCGAGCTCTATAAGTGTTCAATAAACAGTACCAACAATGGCTATTAATAATAGTTAACATTACAATCATTTACTACTTTCACCTTCAGATAACCCAGACGTGAAGGAGATTGTTCTGTTATGCCACTTCTGAAAAAAAGTAAAAATAAATCATACAGCGTAGCAGCACAGAGCCATAACAAAAGCTACTATTTCTCTCAGTGACTGACATTTTAAGGAAAGCATTAACCTAACACAAGGATGACTAAGAAAGCACCATTTTAATGAAGCGCACACTCCCACAGATTCCTCGCCACCCACACACATTTCAGTTCTCAGGAGTAATTAATAGGGAGCAACCACTCTATTCCAGACACATTGGGAAATGCTATAGTTAGAGTTCTCTACACTCCTACAGCTTCAGAAGATGGTCAGCCCGTAAAATGCTCATTAATAGCACAGCATTGTAGGGGAGACAATAATTTGTCATAGTCAACAACGAAAGCTGTTCAGTAAATCTACAGTTTTATATCGTCAATAGTTATAGGACTTCCATCACCCAAAAAAGTTAACTTTCATTTCTAGATTTCAGCAAGTACAATAAAGAGTAAACGAACTTAAAAACAAATACTTCTATTGTCTTTCCACTCTTTCTAAAGCTTTCCAAAGCCTTTTCAAGTAGCGAAATAAATCTTTTTTGTTTCTAGATCTTATTCTTTCTTCTCATCTTTCCTGTGTATTATTCTCAGATGACTAACAACTACGTCTATTAATCTAACACATAACACCACTTCCTGAGTACTGCTACTAACCTGCCGATGTTCAAATTCCATCTTCTTGGTCAAAACATTTTGCTGCCTCTTTTCTGACGACAGGTCCTGACACACCTTTTCTACTTTGCATGAGGCCTTCCCACCACAAAAGTGGATTATTTCTCTTACCATCCCGGGGCCAACCAGCATCTCCAGCCTGCCACTCTAGCCTGCTCTAATTCAGCTGTTGGAAGTGTTAAAAAAAAAAATTCACTCCTTTGAAGCAAGCTCACAGTCTGTTCCCACACCATTACTGGAACCAGAATCCTGACTCAGCATTACCTCCCTAGCACTTCCTTTGAAAATGCAGCATGAGCAACATGGATGAGTTAAAAAGAAACTCCTCTGCAGTCTTACGTAGGTGATCAATTTGAGCAGGTAATCAATACATTTTAAGTATCCTAAAATAAAATTTCATAAGCAGCGACTGGTTTGGAATTTAAATAAATGGTTTTGGTCTGCCTCAACCCAGCTGAACAACTCCCTCTGCATGGACTCTTTTCAGGGATACAGATTTACAAGAATCCCAAGTTTTAGCCACTACTAAAACAAAGACATCTCATTAGGTTTGACGTGCCAGTATCCAGATGGTCAGCTTTTCTTAACGATGCAGCTAAGACGTCCTTTTGTGGATTAACTGTGAATTGTTTTGAGAGTACAAATTATTAAAAATTACTCAATAAAACATCTCCTATCCAGTCCCCACGCTGGAAACCTTGATTTTTGACGACACCACACATCCCAAATCTGGTAAATCGCCAAAACCAGTCATCTCCAACACAGACAGGTCTCCAGAATTAGCCTCTCCTTCACCCCGCCCACTGTGGCTCTCAGACCCAGTTTTAAAGATTTCCATAATCTCTTCCACAGTCACCACCCTCCTGCTGCTCACCTCCCACCTGGCAATACGTCTTCTTCATCAAAAGCAAAGATAAGCATGTTCATTTCTCGCTACCAAAACCTTTCAGATCTGCAATGATTCAGGCTCCCGATCTGGCATACGAAGACACCTTTTCACAGGGCCGTCTGCCCATTCCTGTCCCGTCCCTTCTTTCAAAATCACCCTTTGTTTCTGCCACCCTGGACCACTCACCTTTTCTGAATGTGCAGGGTCTTTCAGAGCCCCAAGCCTCGAGGCAGACACTAGTTCTTCTCTCAAGGACAACTTGGCTTTTCCACCTAGCCAACGCCTCTGCCTTCAGGAGCAGCTCCAATGCCACCATCCCTCTCGAGTGGGGCCTTTCTCCCCTGTCATTCCCCAGGCAGTAAACTGCTTCATCTTCTGGGTCCACAGCACTTTGTAGTATCTGTACCAGAATTTCCTCCATTTAAACTGTGATTTATCCTTCACATGTTGTCTGTCTGCTCCCCACTCCCAACCAGACCATGAGCTCTCCTAATACACGAACTGTGTCTTATTCCTAAGTGGGCAGGGATTTTAACATATATTGACTCCTCCACTGCACGTTCGTTTTATTATGATCTAACAAAAAGTGCATGAAACTTCAGCCAGGCAGCTTTGCAGTTTAAATCATCAATCACAACTCCATCTTTCTCTAGGAACTCAGCTGTGGAACCTTGGCTTCCTCACCTACAAACTAGTGACAGAACCAGCTCATGGGGAGAGAGGGGATCTTTCTGAGAACTAACTAGGATGAAATGAGATGATATACGAACACTGCCTGGAAAAGTCCTGGCATAAATCTAACAACAATAACAATGAGGAAACGGCTCTCCTGTCTGCTGCGCAGCCGTTCTGTGCTGGGCACTGCGTCAGCCCCTTACCGCCCACGTGCTCATTAACCTCCCCTCTTATCACCTAGGAGCGAAGGCCCAAAGGACAAGCGAGCTGACCAATGCCCCTTGGTGAGCACCTGGCAAAGCCAAGACTCACACCTACTCTATAACGTTAGTTCGCTTACCTAAGTGCCTAATATTTTATCTGATCCTCACCAAAAGCCCTTTTACTTTCTTCATTTCATAGATGAAAAAAACTGAGGCTCAAATAAATAACTTGCCCCAAATCACATAGCTACAGGGTGAACGAGCTAGGATTCAAATCCAAGGGTGTGCAAACTCAAAACGCTTCAGTCAAAATCCCATGGACTTAGAAAAGCTACAAACGTCCTATAGAACAGAAGAATGATATGCACCTCAGGAAAAGCACCTGTGATGCGGAATTCAAAGTAAAGTAAGAGTCCCTCTGGTTAAGGTCACCAGGAAAACCTTTCCGGAAGGTTTCAAAAAGTGTTTGAAAAAAAACCTTCGAAATTAAAAGAAATTGAAAATTATTATTGGAAACCAAAAATAAGGGCTGGAGAGCATTCAGACAAAGGGGGAAATCAGCAAATCAGGGACACAGGATTGTGGGGTGTGCTGGGGACAGTGAGTCTGGCTCATCGAGGGCAGCAGGGAAAGTAATCTAGGAGAAGGCGCACGGAGGCCTTGACGGCAGTCAATGAGGCAGGAACCCGGAGCCCTCAGGACGTCTGAGAAGTAAAGGGAAATACATCAGACGTGGTCATTGGAAACAGGAGTCCCAACAAGGAGGGGTGTGAAGTAGGGGGCCCAATCCAGGCAAGAGGCCTGAAGCAGAGTGAAAACAACAGCCCAGGCCTGAGACGCAGACCCTCCGGGCAGCTGACAAGACACAGTGAGGGGCCACAGTGCCATCAGTGTGGACGGCAGGCAAGGTTTTGCTCCTGGGAGAAAGCAAGACTAGTAACACCACTCCAAGAAAGTAAGACGACTTGATATGCTGAATTCAAGATGCCAGTGGAACACCGAGATCCAGGTTTTCATCAGGCAGATGGACGCACAATTAGAGCTTGCAAATGTGATGTGACCGGAGTTGGGAGTTTGCACAAAAGTTAATATGCATGCACTCATGTATGTGTAAAGACAAGGAGGAGGGGCGGGGCAGGGAAGAGAAATGTAAGGACTCTACTTTGCCGAAGGGCTGCATTTTAGTAGCAGGAAGAAGAAAGGAGAAAAAACAGTATTTTGCAGCAAGCCGAGTGAAGAGGAGTTTTCGGGAAGCGTTGGTTAATTGCCTCAGACCCTACTAGAAATAAAGGAAGGTGAATTCTCAAAACTAAGGGAACAAACATCTCTTCAGAAACATCTTAAATACATCAATGGGACTGGAAATGAATAATTAAGGACAAAATATGGTAGAAAAGTAACTAACTTTTAGGAATTTTGCCAGAAGAGTTAGCCCATGTAAGAGGAAATGGAGAAAGATGACATAAAACTGCAAACTTCCCACTGACATGAGCCAGAGCCCCAGCTCCGAGTGAGTGGGCTGGACGGTTGCTGAGGAGAAGGGAGGGCATCTGAAACAGGAGGGCTGGCAACAGGCAGTGACTGCAGGGAATGAAACGTCTGCTGAACAGTAAAGCGCAAGCAGGCAGCTCAGCCCAGGCCTCTGCAAGTTTAGTGGACTCGCTGGCCACTGTTTGGTGGCCTTCTCCAATAACTGCCGACAGCTCTGAGTTGGAGAGCAGGAGGGGTAAGCAATGAGGTAGAAACTCCAGGAAGTCAAAAGGCTGAGAAATGCTAAGACAGGAGCAAGCTTATCTCTGCACAAATCTGCTTAGTGGAGTCACAAGGGTTCCAGAAAAGAATTTCCTAAACTGGTATTCCAGCATGACACCAGGTTCTAGCGTCGCTGTCTGTCCCGCAGCCTCCAGTCACACCAGCAGAAAGCACAGGCACTAGGGCCATCGTGCTGGGGGTCCCGGTGACATGGGAGCAGCCCAGGAGAGGAGAGCCTGGTAGGAAGCTGTGCCACGACTGCTGGAACACACAAATGCAGGCACAGCCTGACCTCCTGGCACCATGAGATGAGAAGACCCAAAGGGAAGACCGACAAGGAGCATACTTCAAACAACTAAAGTCTGTCACAAGGAGGCCAATTTGAGTTAAAGGAAGCGCTGAGAGGAAGTTTTTGAGAGGAAAACAAATAGCTCATTTTTAAAAATGAGCTCACAGGGACCCAGAGAAGGGCCCCTCGGTTCACATTGGGCCTGGAGAGGAGGGAAGCCAGGACTGAATCAGATGAGGAAGAGTGATGTGAAACTGTAAACAACAGGGCCCCTCGTGGGAGCTACCATGAGAAGGAAGGAGAAGAGCACGAGAGCAGGTGAACCGGGATCAGCGTCCTGAATTCAAAGTCCACTGGTCCCTCCGCTGGGCCCCAGGGAGCAGTACCCTCGGTGAGCAGTAGATTGATGCTCATTGCAATCCAGTCTTATAATTAGATGCCAGCAAATGTCATGCTGAGGGGGAGAATATCTAAATGCCTATAATGAAACTTTCTTAACCAGAGGAAGCATTGCACGAAACTGCATTCGAGATGCAGTAGGGCTCCCATCCCTCACAATGCAGGCTTCCCACACCAGAGCTTACATCTTCTCAGCGGTGTCTGCGGAAGGTGAGGCTAGACAAGTGGCTCCAGGAAAACACATACCAAGCAGAAGTAGCACATACAGTAAAGCTGCCTGTTGGGTCTCTTTTCAGAGAAAGAGAAGCTAAAATAAAGGCTCAGCCTTAAAATTTGCCACCAACCACGTGGAGCACAGGAAGCCCGCTGGAAGTAAGAGAAGGATGTGTAATGAGCTCTGCTCCGTATGGACTAGATGCCAGACGGTGCCCAGAAGGGAACTGCTTCAATGACCAGGAGAACGCACTGCCATCGGCCACAGGTATGAGTGTCATCAGGGAAAACCGAGGCCCAGCTTCCCAGCAGGGCCACGCTCTGCAGAGCTCAGACACGACTCAAGAGAATAAAACAGACTTGAACAAGCCATTCTGAAGCCCAAGGACTTAAACTACTTTAACAATTGGGACATAGGAACCAATAAATTTATTCAGCCCAGCCCTGTAGCTTCCCATTGGGAAGACGGTTTATTAACTCAATCTTGTTTCTACTACATATCGCTCACTTTCTGAAGCACCTGACAGAGGAAAGGCTCCTGTAAGAAACGTGTCCTTGCCTTTGAACACACTGTGAAGTGCTAACACATTTGTATTCACAGCCTGCAATGATTATTCTAAAATAGATTCAAAGACCTCTGTATAATAGGCACAGTGGTGAAGAGCAGGCCGTTTCAGAGTTCTGCAGACCTCGATGGGGACCATTTCTCTGCTAATTAACATCATCCAGTGTCCCTGCTCTAAAATGGACACAACAATATCTCTCTGTGTCGTTATCAGGTGTTATAAGGATCAAATGACACATGTCAAACTCGTAGCAAAGTAACGGCTCAAAAAAACGGATAACTGTTGTTATTAAAAGGGTCGCTAGAGGTCATTGAGTTGGACTTCATTTTGCCAGTGAGGTCAGACAATTAGTAACATACTCTGGAAACAAAATCAATTCTCATCACCTAGTTCAGTACTCTTCAGCTAGATTTTAGTCTCAAATTATTAGGAAATGTCAGTGTGACCTTATTTAGAGCCCTGATCCAACACGGTTCCGAGCAGGAGGTGCCTTAACTGTGTTCTGCTGGGCCTTTCCCTGTGAAAACTGCTCACGCTTACAGATACCGCTGCCGGTTCCCACCTACGGAGAACGTGGCACGGACACGTGTCTTGTTTAGTCAATAGCCGTCTGACTGCTGGTACGGAAGAGACTAACGGGTTTCCATCACTACTATGTGTGGACTGTGTCTGACGGACGGTTGACCTCAAATCTGCATTTGTAGCCCGTGATATCCGTGAGCATCCACAGTCTTTATATCCTGATGTAAGCGCCTTTAAAAAGTTTTGTGAAATCCTTAAAAGTGAAAGAGTATTTCAGTAAGAGTTAATCCTTTAGCTAAGAGAGACCATCATTTAGCAAATTCAAATTGATGAAAATTCCATTTTATCAAAAAAGGAAGGTACGTTCTTTTAACCTAAAATTCAACTTAAAGGAGCTTTAACAAGAGCACAAAAAAATCATTTAACTTTATCGACATCAGCATTTAAAACACTGGATTACTGGGCCAGCCCGGTGGTGTAGTGATTAAATTCACACTCCACTTTCTCAGCCAGAGGTTCACAGGTTCGGGTTCCTGGTGCGGACCTAGCACTGCTCGTCAAGCCATGCTGTGGCAGCATCCCAAATAAAATAGAGGAGGATTGGCACAGATGTTAGCTCAGCAACAATCTTCCTCAGGCAAAAACAGGAAGATTGGCTACAGATGTTAGCTCAGGGCCAATCTTCCTCACCAAAAAAATACATGTAACAAAAGTAAAAAGAATAAAACACTGGATTATTTTCTCTAATGTGATTGTAACCTTAATTATATCCATATCTGTTTCATCTGTACTTGGAGAAAGAAAACCACAAATGCTATTTTCTTGATCAATGTATCAAGAAGCTTCCATTTCTCTCCAACATTAAAAATTTACTAAATTAAAGAACTGAAATATAGTTCACCATGGTGAAATTTTAAAATGTCTTCCAGCTCCTGTGTAAACTTGGAAATTAACACTATTCTGAGAATTTTCTTTCCATAATTCAAAACGACCAGCAGAGGGCAGAGCTAAACAGTTGATACATTCCTGTGCGTGAATGAGAAGAAACTTCCAAAATGAGGCTCAGGAGTTCTATTTTTGACTGAAACTTAGCACTCCAGTTGCTATATTTGCTGAGCTTAGAGACATGCCAAGAAGAAATGTCAACCTAATATTCTCTTCGGCACAAATGGGGGAATGAAAATCAACATTGCACTAGAATAAATTACTGTAGCAGAAATGCTTAGAATGAACAGAAGAAATGGAATAACGTAACAATAATAGCGTCTTGCTCACTTTATGCATACACACGTGGTACAATTAAATAGTTTACAAATCAAATCAGAAATACTTGATATATGTGATAAAGGGTAGAGATAAAATATCTATAAAAATCTATAAAAAATAATTTTATCTCTATCTGTACATGCATTCCATAATAACTCCTTAACCTAGACTATGCACCCTATAGACAATATTACTGAAAAAGTTTTAAGATTTTTCTTTAGGGTTGTTTGAAACTTTGATAAACTCATTAATGATTATTTTATTCTCAATCTTAATATTCTATAACATTAATGTCAATTATTATAACATTATATTATAAATATAACATTAATAGAATTAATGTTATAGAAAATTAACCCATAACCCCTTATACTTCCAAAGGACATTTCAAAAGAACCTGCTTATAAATATACAAAGGAGGAAGCACCCCCAGGGTTAGCCTGGGGTCACAGTAAACACTGAAAATGATTAAATATAAAATACTTTCTTTAAAAACAGGTTTTTATTCAGAGTTGCATTTCCATGTCTGAATATAAGCATTATACGTCTTGCGTTTTTTCAAATAGAACAGTGAAACAATCAGAGAACGTTCCCGTAAGAAATCAAAGGTGGCACTACTTCCACTGAAGAGTGGAGACCAGCTCAGTCTCTCTCAGCTGAGCAGTTTCTCGATTACACACCACAAGTGAACCCAAGCCTGAACGAGCAGTCGGGGAAACGTTCCGTCATTAAGCTTCGTTCTAGCACAGCAGCTCTCATCTCAGCAGCTGAGCTAAAACGCTTGAGAACTCGAAGGCAGGACCTCCTTGGCGTTAAGAAAAAAGGTCAAGAGCAGCTTCCACATCTAATATTCACAGAATGCATTTTCAGAGCAAGGCTTTCCCAAACCTGGCTGATCAAAATCCCTATATCCAGAGTCCAAACTCTGACCTGGTCAATCAGACTTTCCAGAAGTGGAGCCCAAGACCTGGCATTTTATCTTATTTTTTTAAATTTTTGGTGAGGAAGACTGCCCCTGAGCTAACATCTGTGCGAGTCTTCCTCTGTTTTGTATGTGGGAGGCCTCCACAGCATGGCTGATGAGTGGAGTGGGTCCACGCCCAAGATCCAAACCCACAAACCTGGGGCCACCGAAGCAGAGAACAAAGAACTTTAACCACTCGGCCACAGGGCCAGCCCCAAGAAATGGAATTTTAGAAAGCTCCCCAGGGAGCAGAGAGACATGGAGAGAGGAGCATTCAATGAAGCTGCAGACCTGGCCGGGCGGGAGCTAAGGGAAGGCCGTGGAGGCCTTGAGTGAGAGCTTTGGTGTTATCCTAAGGGGAAGCATCGCCAGCAAGCATACCACACTCGCCCTTTCGTGGAGACGGAACTTCAGGGGAGGGATGGAAGCGCGGAGTCTCACTAGGAGACCCCAGCATCAGTCCAGACCTGAGACCAAGGTGATGGCAACGGAAAGGAAAACAAGGCCAGAGTGTCTAGATATATCTTTGAATCAATGGGATTTAGGAATAGATTCGCTGTGGAGGGGGAGGAAAAGGCACAAGATGTAGAGTCAGCTCTCTTGGGTGTGAATTCCATCTCTGCCACTTACAAAACTGTGTGACTAGGCAAGTTACCCCCTCAAAATCTGTCCCCACATCAGAAAATGGAAGTACGATTACATAATCTAATTTAAAATTAATCAGTTGAAGTGATCTATGTAAACAGCACAGTGCGTGGCCCTTACTAAGCACTAACTAAATGTTGGCTGCTAGTCATTGTTTTTGTTGTTAATGATGTTGCCGTAAAAAGATAATCCATTGGACCTACTCTGAGCAAGGCACTGTGAAAACAAATATATTTTTAAAAAGAAAGTTCCCCTCGAGAGTATGGGGACCCAAGACCAATTCCAGTTTTCCAAACTGTGGCTGAGGAATTTATTTTTTTTCAAAAACAGATGAGAAATACTCAAGCATAGAAACAATTTAGTTATGATGATCCTCAAAGCCACAAACCATCGACAGCGCTGAACATCACGGCACAAAGAAACAAGGTCCGATTTTCTGACCCTCTCCGCTATTCCAGCCACCTGGATGCGGGGAACCAACCAGACCCGATGGGTTCACTAATCTGCATTCACCACGGGCTCTAATCTGTCCATTCTCCTGCAGACACTGAGGGAGACAGCGGCCACCAGCAGGTCTTCACTGCCTGTCTCCAAAGGAGCCTGAAACTCCGCTTCCTCAAGATACTATTTGATAGGATGCCCTCCCTCCACGGCAGTCATCAGGTGAAATGGCACGATACTGATAACAGACGGAATCTACTAAATCAGAGGCACGTTCTTAAACATCAAGTCCTTCCAGCCCATATCGAGAGTAAACCTTTTCCTATTAGATAGCAAACCAGGTCTTACACTCCTCAGTACATACTTTTTTCAGACACTTTGAAAAGCAGTATACACAGACCACTGTCTTTCAGTCTCACAACTGACACCCAGGGAGGGGCGTGACCGGGACACCAACAGACGGCGCCTCCAAGACCTGCTGCCGCTTCCCGTCCGGATTTCAGACCCTGGCTGCTGGGCGCCCCCTCCCTGCAGGGTATTGTGTCAAGATGAGTGCCCGAAGGTACACAACCCAGGGTTCCTGCCTGGGACCTTGCCTGGGCTTCTGCTGCCAGCTGTTTTGAATCTGAAAACCATCTCACATGGTAGTAAATATTGGTTGCATTTTTAATCTAATACTAAAAAGACAGACTTTTCTCTACACTTACTGTGACCATAGGAGTGTTGGTGGCTCTTCTCCACTTGCTCAGAAGTCCTCTTGCCCAGCCACCTTCAGTAAATATAGGTACAATATACAATCAATATTTACCACAATATGAGGCAATTTTCAGGTTCAAAATAGTCCCATTAATGCCAGTCTCTAACCTCAGTTATGTTCTGGCTTTGCATTGGATGCTTCTTTTCAAGGAAACCCTATTTTCATGACCCTGACGGGGTTAGTGGGCACCTCAACACAACCTACCTGGTACCTTGAGAAGGTGAGCACTAGAAAACCACAAGACGACAACAAGGCACCTTCTTCCCACCTACAGGCTGAACTCCAGGCTCTCCCAACTTAAAAGATGTCAGGAATCTCTCACACAGTTCTGATCCGCACCCAAGGTCCAGCCCTCCAGTCCCCGATCAAAACGCCCCTCCTCCCAGGCAGCTGTTCCCAAATGAACTGGTGATGCCAGTTTTCACGTGGAGCAGCACCATGGCATTTAAAGTGCATCCCCTGGTCCTTTTTCTCATGTAGATTCTGAGGCTGCTAACACGAAGCTGCACTCTCAGGCGGTCTTCCATCCTTGAATCCCTAGTATTTTCTTACAAGCACCCCTGACATCTTTTTCAAAGATCTCTAAAAAAGTCCAAGATTCTTCACAACACATTCCCTTGACCCAGAAGTTACACAATTAGTTTGTTAAAGAAATACTCATTACCTACTACAATTAATGACTGCACAGGGACCGTTAACCACCAAGAACATGGGGAAAGTTAGAATCTGTTTCGAGCAGAACAAGTTTTTCCTTCTTTAATGCAGGCAGTGTGGCATGGGGAAAAAAAGCAAACCAACCTGAGTGTCAGGAGACTAAGATTCTGGCTCTGTCAAAACCATTTCAACCACACATAAGTCACTTCACTTTCTGAGTCTAAGTGTCCTTATTTGTCAATTTAAAAAAATTGGCCTAAAGTAGATGACAGTTAAGGTCTTCTCCAGTTCTGGCATTTTATTGTCCCATTGCAAAACAGAAAATCAACAGACACATGGCTTGAAACAGCTGAAACAGGAAAAGCCTTTCCATAGCCCAGGAGCACGTTTGATCACGTGAGCCTGGGAACATCACAAATCAATAACTTCTGCCAAGTGGGGGAGACGGTTCCCCAAGCATTTAGCCTGGAAGCTGTTGTACATCAGCTGTTCTACACAGAAAATCCTGTAAACATCACAAAGAACAAAGCCCAGAAAGAGAAGGCATTCCCATGAAAACAATAGGCCCGGGCAATCACATCACAGAATATGCACCCAAAGGAGGCAAGAGCCTTGGTGGGATCTGTGCAGGGGCCAGTTAGAGTCAGAGACCGCCAGAACTGCAACAGTGCAGCTGAAGGTTTTGTGCTGATCAGAGAACTTTAATCCAGAGAGAGAATGAACATCATTTCCCGTGCTTCAGTTCCTTCTTCTGTAAACAGGGAGAAAACCCATCTCATCAGGGTTATGAAGATTAAATGAATTAATATTTGTAAAGTGCTTAGGACAGTGTCTGGCACATAATAAGCATAATGTGTTTTCAAATACTGAAGACAGTTTTCAAAAAAATAAAGGCATAATATAAGGAACTGACAAGGCTGTGCAGACTGGTCAGGCTGGAACGGGACCCACGATTAGCAAAGAATTCATATTCAGAGGAGGAAAGAGAGAGAGGGAAGTGAACACAAGCACAAGAAGAATAGGAATCTATCTCCCAGGATAGGAGGACTAAAAGAAAATAGAACCACCTGTATTTTGTCATTATTGCAGATGTAATATTCTTTTTACTCTATAAATGCATGTAGGTCATTCCATGTATGAATTAACATTCTAAAACAATGTTTATCATCAAAGGACCCCTTGTAGAATCATTCCCAAATTAAAGTCTACCCTTCATCATAGTGTCGAGTGACCCCATTGCCAAGTGATTTAATCACCCCACACCTGGACCTCACCTTCACCCTACCTCAGCCAGCGGTCCACTCACCTGGCCACACCCTCAACCAATTCATCAGCAAAACCTCACCTGTCGACAAATCCATGTAGACATCCTATCTGAACCTCCTCATCCTGCAGACCTTGAGAATCTTGACTTCCCTACTTCCTCCCACCCAGCCCCTCTGTCCTCTAATGTTGTAGCCCACTCTTTCCATCACTCCCACGCCAATATCCTCCACTCCCAGCCTCACAAACCTTCAGATGCATCCAGCTGGGCAAAAAGCCAACCTGCAACCAGAGCGGTGCTTTGCCATGCCCACTGCTGGGGCAGAGCCAGCCCTAATCCAGCATCTTCCACCTCCGCTGGCCCCCACAGGCATCCCTCCGTTATTCTATTCAGTTCTCAGTCCTGTTTTTGTGGTGCCCAAAAGAAACATTTTCCACACAATTTCTAGACATCTGGCCTCAGATACCCTCTTCACCCAATGCAGAAGGTGACACTGCCGTGTTCCCATTCCTGTCCCAGGCCAATCCCCCAACCTGGGCTAGCCATCCCATCCCATCTGGCTTTCTTGGGACCATGTGCTATCAACACTCCTTTCTCTCCCTAATCTTCAACACTTGCTTCTCTATTGCGTCCTTCCCATCAGCAACTACACACTCACTAAACGCTCCCTTCCCACTGGCTGACCACCCTCGTTCTCTTTTCCCAACACACCCTCTGGAGCCCATCACACACCTGCCCGGATCGCACCTCCCATCCCCTCGCCACACCTCACCCTCCCTTCAAACCTCAGCCTTCAAAACGCTCTCTACAAGGTTAACAGCAACTTTCGGTAATTCGATGACTCCTTTTCAGGCTTGACCTCACTTGACCTCTTGGCAACATTTTAAATCACTTAATACTCCATCTGTCTTTTTTTAAAAAAATCTCTCTCTTTTCTCCGTCCTCTCTGACTGCTGAGTGCTCCCTGTCTGTCTCCTTGCAGCTTTTTCCCCTGCCCACTGCATAAATGTTCATCCATAGGGCAGGGTCTTCTCCTCTCCCTCTCACTCCACAGGCGCTTTTCAATGCATAATGGCTTCAGGCATCACCTCCACCCTGAGGAGTCTTCCTTCTCCCTCCCCCAGGCTCTCTCTCTCCTGACCCTTAGAACACAAATAAACAATTACTTTTCATATCTTTCAGTAGGTATCCTCACATTCAGTAAACCTCCCAACCTGCTCCTCCTGTGTTTCATACACAGTAAGCAGCAACACCCTCTACAGTCTGTTGCTCAAGCCAGAAACCTGGGCATGTCCTCCTAGTTTCTGCCTCTCCCTCGCCTTTATGTGATCAGTCAAATCCCAAGGCTTGTCATTTCTCTCTTCTAAAGCAGTACTTCTCAAAGCGTGGTCCCCGGACTAGCAGCATCAGCATCACCAGGCAACTTGATAGAAATGTCGATTCTGCAGGGCCCCCTCAGACCTCGTGAATGAGAAATTCTGCAGTGGACCCAGCAATTTCTATTTTAACAAGTCCTCCAGGTAGTTCTGATGCCCACTAACCTAAGTATCATCAGAATTGCCCCTTTTTCATCCCCCCTACCACTTACATGGTTCAAGGTAATTAGCTGCCCTCTGCTGGATTATTGCAACATCCTCCTCAGAACCTTCCAGCCTCCAAACCATACCCCTAGAACACCCGTCAGTCCATACTCCACAAACACCCAGAATGCTCACTCCAAAGCATGAATCTGATCACAGCACACTCCTCAGCCTAAAACTCTCCAGGGGCCCCCGCTGCTCCCAGGATTGAGTTCCAGTTCCTAAACCCTCCTTCCAGAGCCTTCATAAATGGCTCTGGGTACCATCTAGCATCTGTTCTTAAGATGCTTTCTCTGCCTCCCTCACGCTGTAACTCCATGCTCCAGTCATAACGACCACTCAAAACTCTTCTGTTACCCCCATTAAATACCGTCCCACCACGTCTGTTCATCCAGCAGCCCCTTCGACAGTCAACAACATAAGCATGGGGAGAGTGTCTGCATTTTTCATGGAAAATTCAATAAATACTGAGTGACTGACTGGTGACCACACAGGGTTAGAGACAGAAAGAAAAGTCAAACTCACACAATAAATTCACTTTTTGTGTCTTACCTGAGTATAGACCAGGGGTCACCAAACTACAGCCCACAGGCCAAATCTGACCAGCTGCCTGTTTTGGTGAATAAAGTTTTGTCAGGAAACACAGACAATTATTCATTCCACGTTGTCTATGGCTGCTGTCGCCCCACGGCAGCAGAGCTGGGCAGTTGTGACAGAGATTGTAAAATATTCACTAAAGCCTAAAATATCTTCTATTGGGCCAACTTGGAAAAACTGTGCCAATCCCCCATCTAGACAATAAAGATAATAAAAAGGAAATAAGTCTTCTTTCAGGTTCCCAAAGTCCAGTAAAAACTAGGAGAAAAAAAGCCGTCAGAGCTCCTGGTTGGGTGAAGTTTGTCAGCACAAGGTTCCTTCACTTTGCCCTCGATCCACAGCTCTGTCCTCCCCCTGGCTCCTGAGAGGAGAGGTGGCGGCCACAGGAATGCGAGTCACATCCACAGAACTAATTAATATTCGAGGCATAGCCACGAGGAGGAGAAGAAGATCATGACAGAAAAGTTGGGCTGAGTCACCCAACTTAATAAAAGTCCAACTTATAAATTCAAAACGAATTCTGAGTCACCCAACGCTGTCCGCCAAGTGGGTGATGAAAAGTACCAGTGGCGAAAGCCAAAACGGATATCTGAAATGGCATAATCCTCTTAATGGAGGAAAAACAAGTCACAAAGAAGAAAGTACGTCATTGCCTTAAGAAGTGTGACTGCCACTAATGTGTTTTTAAAAATAGATTTTTCTAAACTTCAACTAACTTTATGTTTGGAGATTACTGTAAAATCACAAAAGTGCTGGTAGCATTTGCTCTCGGCTCAGAGCTCTGTGGTGAGGCAATAATAGTAGGTACCAGTATTACCTGTGCAACAATATTCTTGATTTCAGCATAAGGGGGCAAAAGTCACCTGTTTTGCCTTCTAAAATAAAATTCACAAAAAGCAGCAGATATTAGAAATTTACTAAATCACATATCAGCTCAGAAAACTAAAACAATCTCAAATTATATGTGCTGAAATTCACATGTATAAAAACTTGGATATTGCTTACTACAGAATTCAGTCATACAACCATTCACTGAGCAGTAACCAGGGACAAATTACTATAAATTGTAGGGGAAAAAAATGTGACAGAATCCTCTTTAAAATGATGGAGTCCAGAAAAATAATTTCTAAAATATATGTTAAAAGCCTCAACTTCACACTGAACTATATGACTACACACCTGAGGGACGTAATTTGACCCACCATACAATTGACCCTGTGGGAAAGAAGGTTACCAATATGAGGCAATTTTTTAAAAAGCATACAAGTGAACAGCCTTCAAAGAGAGAAACTGTCATGGTGTCAGCCCGGTGACGTAGTGGTTAAGTTCTCACACTCTGTTTCGGCAGCCTGGGGTTCACAGGTTCGGATCCTGGGTACGGACCTACACACCGCTCATGAAGCCATGCTGCAGCAGCATCCCACATATAAGACAGAGGAAGACTGGCACAGATGTTAGTCTAGGGCCAATCTGCCTCAGCAAAAAAAAGGAAGACTAGCAACAGATGTTAGCTCAGGGCCAATCAGAAGGAAGGAGGGAGAGAGGGAAGGATGGAAGAAAGGAAGAAAGAAAGAAATTATCAGAACTTCTTGATACATGTCCACTTATTACATTCTTTATGAAATAAATCTATTTTATAACTAAAAATAAAATTGGATCAAAAAATTCCCTTGGAGAATAGTAAGCAGATTTCTTCCTATTTATATTTATTGACTGTTCCCTTCAACATATCCCATGAGAATCATCCAACCAAGAAAATCAAACATTCCACGTGCTAGAGCCCTTTGAAAGAAAAGAGCAGCGCTGTGCCGCACACCGGCCTCCAGTCCTCTTTGGTTGCTCTGTCACAGGGATTCTGAACGAAGTAGAGGTCCTCACTCTTTGGGGAGTGTTATAGATAGTGGTGCTTTCATTCCTTCACACCACATGATTTATAATATATGCCAGACAGTCACACACAAACACACAGGGAGCTAAAGCCACAAGCGAGTATGCGATGTGCCAATACTTGAGTGCAAGCTTCTCAGACAGAAGCAGGGAAAGCGAGCAGGCACTGTGAGCGGTCACGACCACACCACCGAGGGGGCCTGATGGGGCCACCCCCACCGTCCGCAGGTACCTCAACCAGAACTTTCCTACTCTCCATTTCCACTCTGTTCCACCCAGAAAGATGTAAGGAGGGAGGGTTTGGGGAAGAATGTGGTAATTACAGCAGTGAAACCAAGAGCAGCAAATGGATTAAGAAAGAAGAATGGCAATCAGCCCAGAAGCAGAGATCCAGAACAGAGCTGACTCCCAAGCCAAGTACCCCGGAGCCAATGCACCCTCCACCCCACCCTCCGCCTTCCCTCCCTCCAAGTGTTTACAAGAGTACTAAGTGTACGCAACTCTCGATCATAGGAGACAATTCACTGAACAGACTCTCCAGTTCTTCCTCTGCTCGCTCTCCATGGCTTTTCTTACCATCCTCTTCTTCGCGCAATCAAGGCACATTTATTAAATGGCTATGCCAGGTTCTGCAATAGGAACTTGAAAGAAAATCATTAAAAAGAGTAATTCCTAACATTTACTGGTCACTTAGTATGTGCCACGCATTGTGTTAAAGGCTTTATCAGTTAATCTCATTTAATCTTCAAGATAACCCCAGAGGCAGGCACTCTTACTAAACAAGTCAATTTTAACCTGTGGCCTTGGGTAAATGTCCTGACCTGGAGTAAGTAGAGGAGATGGGACTGGAATGCACGGTCTAGGACCAGGGCTCAGAGTCCACTCTCAACCACTCTGTGGAGAGCTGATCCTGTGCTTACCACAGATCTGTGTTTCTACGGGAAACTCACGACACAGCCTTGCACTGATCATGGGGACACCTTCATATACAATTCAATTGGCATTGGGGCACTATGGGGTAAACAGCCAATTATGATACATGTGTTAGGTCCTTTGAGAGAGAAAACATAGTCTAAGTTGGTTAATGAAGGTGTCTGAGAGAGAACGACATCTAACTCTGAACAGTGTTTTACAAGAAAGAGTAAAACTTGTGAAAGGATTTCAATCTACAATGGAACCTGAGGCTATGAAATGGAGAACCTCACACATGTGCTCTCAGAAGAACGGAGCTTAAGCACTGAGACCCATTTCCCCTAAACGCCTGATTTACACAACACCCAGGCTTCTCTTCCGACCAAAGAACATCCGCCAAGAACCCTCCCCATCCTCAACCCAGCGAACTTACTGCTTGGACAGGAGGCACTCCGTGCCATCAACACAGCCTGCCCCAAACCTCCTCGGAGCCACCTGTAGCTTGGACGGCAGGTGTTTCCCAAATTCTAATCCCTTTGCTGTTCCCGAATAAACTCAATTTCTGGTCATTCAAGCTTGCCTCCATTTACTTCTTTATTTAGGCTGACAAACTTAACCGGGAAGTAATAAGCAGTAGTGCTCACAGAGCCCCAGAAGGGAGAGAAAGTATGGACGGTTGGGAAAACCGACAGCACTTCAGCTCGGTGAGCAAGAGAGTCTGGAGCAACGGAAAGGGAAGTGGGTCACGAGCTGGAGAAGCATGAAGAGTTGCAGAGGAAAGATCATGCAGCAACAAGGAATTTGTACTTCATTCTAACAGAAAAACCACTACGGGCTTTACGCGGGATGTACATTACGGGGGTGCTCAACGATTGACATTTTCTACTGGATAATTCTTGGTTGGGGGAGAGAAGGGATGTCTTGTAGAAGGCTTGGCAGCATCCCTAGCCTCTGCCTACTAGACGCCAGCTGCACCCCTCCCCCCACTGTGACAACCAAAAACGTCTTCAGACATTGCCAAATACACCTTGGAGGGGAACATGGCCCTGAACTGAGAACCACAGGGCTAGAGTAAGGAGACTGGACAGATGACCAGAAATGGGCAGACCCAAGAGGTAATTAAAAAGGCCAATTCCATGGGCCAAGCAAGTGACAAGTGAACCGAAAGTGGATTTTCCTGATTCCTCTCGCATAACATGGCCTCATAACCCAGCCCGCCATAATCATCTGGAGGCTATGCCAAGCCGGCCCTGTGCAAATCCTCTCCAGCCTTGCAGCCCAGATCCTCCAGGAGGGTCATCATCTCTCCATCCTCATGGCAGGCACTGACCTCCTCAGCACACTTTATCACCTCATCCTGGGTCTGCATCTCAACGCCTGATCCTCCACAGTCCTGTGCCAGCCAACACCCTGAGCTTCTCAAGGCTAACAGCAATGGGCATTCCACTCCAGTAGAACAGCTCCATCTCTGAAATCTTCAACACCAATATCCTCCAGACACAACCTCCCATGAGTCCATTCCCGCTACAGTCTCACTACGCCCTATTCTTCAATGTCCTTAAGAACTTGAATCTCAATTGACTACTCTCTAATTTATCTTAATTTACTGGATTTATTAGCATACCTTTGTAGCATATAACTTATGATCTATGCTAGTAACTCAGTTCCTTGGCCCTCTAGGAATTGCCACCCTGGTGTCCCAAGGAATCACAAATTCTAGACGTCCAAAAGAGAATTATCACCTTCCCAGAAACCTGTTCCCTCTTTGTTATTCTGACTCTTAGCAGAGTATCACCTGCCAGCCAAAGACGTGAATCAGAAACCAAGGAAATCATTGACTCCTTCACTTCCCCACGTCCAACCAAATGCAAGTCCTATCAATCCTAAATCCTAATATTCCCCAGATCTGTCTCTTTCCAGCCCCACTGCCTCTGTTTGAGTTTGGGCAATTTTACTGATTGCCAGACACTAATTTTAAATTTCTTCAATCCATTCTCCACTCTGCCAAGTGAGTGACATTTCATAAATGCCAATCTGTTTATGGCTTCACTACTCAAAATTATTTAAAAGTATAAATGTCCTGTTTACATGTCTCCTAATTAACGTTCTCCCAATTTACACTCCAGAAGCACCCATCAACTATGCTCACACGCATCTTCACGCCTAGTGTATGAACTCCGCCTTTTACAGCTGACCCTGCAGCAAACTCTAAGTCGTCCCCAAGTCTTGCTCCGACTACTACCTCCTGAGCTACCAAGGAGACTCGGATAGTCCTTCCTCCCTGCCTCCGGCACCGTACGTATCCCCACTGGAACTTCAAACATGATTATGATCTGTAGCTAGAGTTCACATACACTGACACTTACTGTATGCCCCATACCGTGCAAAACTCTTTACTTGTATTCATGCTTTCTTCCTACTCAGAAACTACTATATTATCCCTCATTTTACAGAAGGAGGAAAAACCTTTGAGAAATTAAGCCATTTACCTAAGTTTGCACAGTACATGGAAATCTAGGAGTACAGAGCCCACTTCAGCCACTAAACTCCAAAAATTTGTTTAAATGTCTTATTCCTGTAAAGGGGATGTCAGCCAGTTGAGAGTGGAGGCTCTCTTTTAATTTTTGTGTACCTAGCAATACGGGTGGGGCAGGAGAAAAGGGAGGAGCTGAAAAAAATGAGAGTTATAATTAATATCAAGAACCTGACCTCCATCAGAAGAGGAAGTCAGAAGGTGTCTTAGTCCTTTCATGAGGCTCTAACAAAATACCAGTGTGAGGAGCTTGTAAACAACAGAAACGTATTTCTTACATTTCTCGAGGCTGGAAGTCCAAGGTCAAGGGGCCAGGATGGCCTGGTTCTCTGGTGAGGGCCCTCCTCCTGGTTCACAGCGGGTTCTGGCCCTGTCCTCCCAAGGAGGAAGGGGCAGGGAGCTGTGAGGAATCTTTCGTAAGAGCACTAGTTCCATTGATGAGGGCTCCACCCTCCTGACCCAACCTCCTCCTAAAGGCCCCACCTCCTCATACCGTCACACTGGGAGTAAGGAGTCCAACCTGTGAAATCTGGGGGACACAAACATTAAGACCATAGCAGTCATCTTAAAAAGAACTGAAGGAATGCCATTAACTGGTAAGAATGACGGACAAACTCAAAGCTATTGAGACTATAGAGAAAAAGAGAAAAAACAAGAAAAGAAAGGTACGTGTTTCTTTTCCCCAAAGAAAAGAAAAGAAGAGGCAATCACAAGTGTTGTTGTGCTGGATGGGGATCCCTGCATGAGAAACCACAGAGCAATTTTCAAATAAACGAAACATGGGGTACTTTCAAGCAAGTGACTGTTGATTAAAATAAGAGAACCCATTAGAGCCTGAGCCCAGGAACATCCTTGCTGAGTGGTCTGGGGGCTGGGCTATTGGGACATTGAGAAGAAAATGAAATGAGAGCACACTCCTGCCTCTGCAGGGTGATATTTACAGTGTCCATGTTTCTTCTACTTTTAGGATAAAACATTAACTTTAAAAATACACCCTAAGGATATATAGTGCTCCTGGCAGAAGCTGGGAGGCACATGGGGCTCCGACTAGGAGGAGGGAAGGTAGAGGCTCACACAGCCTACTCGTAGGAGGCGGCGGGGAGGCAGGGGATATTTTCCGAGGTTGATAGAACAACAACAACAAATCTGAAGATTTAAAGAAGAATTATTAAAGAGAAAATAGAATAGCAATATTAACTATACTGGAAGGATGCAGGGAGTGGGGGGGAGTATTTATCTGAATCCTCATCTATGACAGGCAGAAGGTGACAGCAGTGTTGATAATGACATCAACCAAACCTAAAATACCACCTCCATCAGAGTAGGGAGTTCCAGGCTGGGGGAGGACTGCAAGTGGGAAGGCTGAGGTGAGGGCAGGACCTCTCTCCTCTCTGCAGCCTCGCTGTGCTTTAACCAGGGGAAGGTGGTACCTTACAACTTTTTTTAAGTGCTCAAAATTTAAAAAAAAGTAAATGAGTAAAACTGAGGGAAAGGATTACACTTTCAATCTATTTTTGTTATCCTCCTTATCATGGATGTACACAACAATTACCTGGCTAATGGAATAGACGTAAAACATGGCTACAAAATGAATTTTGGAAATAAAATCTCCTATTTTACTACTGACTTCTATGTAGAGATTAGAGCAGAGTCTGCAAAGACAAGAAAAATTCAGCTACAAAGATTTTAAAAGCTGGTCGGAAAATTAAGTATAATTTTAATACCACATTCAAAATAAAAACTTTGAGGTAATATTGTACACACTGTTTCAAAAATAAAAATACAGCAAAAAATATATATGTATATACTCTTAGAACTGAAACATGCATTGTGGTTTTTACTGCTTCTGAAAGAGATTTGTGTGGGTTTGACTAAATAGCATCTAGTATTCTTCTGGCTCTGAAAACAAAAACGAATTCCAATTCAAATACTCATTTCTATCTGTTGGCTCACCCCTTCATTCTGGCTACTGGTGACTAGAGTACATTTCACTAGTTTTCTGATAGTGGCTGCCGTTGGTTTGATCAATGACTTATCTTTCAACAAGTTCAAGATCATGTTTCTTTTATTCCTTTTCGGCCTCAATGTTCACGTCTTCCTTCTCTTTAATTCTAGCCTCACTAACACACTCATCCAAACCCATGTCCACTTACATACACACCAAGGAGCTCCTGCCCCTCTGGGAAGAACGGGGATCGCTACATATTTAGCAAAATCAGCTGATCCGCCAAACTCAAAAAGATCAGCATCCAAAAACACGCATCCAAAAATATTCTAGCAGACAGACATTTATGTTCAGTTCTAAAGGATTAAGTAGGTGTAACCACATACTCCTGCCAAAATCCTTGAGCCAAGTAAACCCGCTTATTTTTTGTGATGTAAAAAGAATGTGATATCTGACATAAAGTTATGATTGAAGAAATCCTAGAGGAGCTAGTTAACGGACAGTCAACAATTATGTAAGATAACTGTGGCTTGCTGGAAAACAGCTGCGGATGCACATGACCCAGAAAAAGGGATCTCCATGTAAATAAAGGCATTCGAAGGAAAAGGAATCTTAAGGGACCACATACTGGACTTGTTCTTGCAAAATGACCTCCAGCCACACCTAACAGGCAATGGGCCCAGGCGTGTAGCCACCAACAGGCTGAGGACAGGCACTGCCTTGTCCACTGGCGGCAGGGCAGTGGCCCGAAGCTTCAAATCATATGGTGGTTCTAAGTGAAGGTTTTACTATTTCTAAGGAGTTGGAAACCATGGCAAAAAATTCAGGGGAGATATTTTTCCTCACACTTGAGAGAACGACTAAAACAGGTTCAAGAAAAAGTTTTCCTCAGAGCACCAGAAAACACCGTGAGCTACACCCCAGCAGTACAATCTAGCAGGCGGCCAGCAGAGTTCTCCACGGGTTTCTCCTGCTGGCCTCAGAGCTGCTCCAGCTGAGAATTCTATCTGAGATACAAGACAGAAACAAACAAAAGGCAAAAGGCAAAGGCGAGGATACTATCAGAGAATAAGAAGTCAGCTGATAGTTTCCAGGTCCCAGATCAGTAACAGAAAAGGAAAAAGATACTGGACAATGCTCTTAGGCCCTTACAGGATCTCATTCTTTTTTTTTTTTTTTTTTAATGAGGAAGATTGGCCCTGAGCTAACATCTGTTGCCAATCCTCCTCTTTTTGCTTGAGGAAGACTGTTGCTGAGCTAATATCTGTGCCAGTCCTCCTCTATTTTGTATGTGGGATGTCACCATAGCATGGCTTGGTGAGTGGTGTGTAGGTCTGCGCCCTGGATCTGAACCCGAGAACCCTAGGCCACCAGAGTCGAGTGCACAAACTTAACCACTATGCCACTGGGTCGGCCCCAGGAGCTCATTCTTTCTCTCTGTTTTATGAAAACTTGACTACAAAGAGGGCCGTCTCCCCTTGTGGTGGTTGAAATAATTTTGAGTATCTTGGCCCTAATTTTGATTAGCTAATAAAGTCAATAACATTCCACGCAGCAAAAATCAAAGCTAATGTTTGTCAGGTAATATGCTACGTATTAGTTTTCTCAATAAAGAGAATTTTATTCAAGGAAAGTGTATGATAAGCACCAGTTCTGTCCTCACAGCATTTTCCTCCTAAAACTGATCTGTCTTCTCCATCTCAGTAAACGGCACAACCACCACCCAGCTACAAAAACCCAAGAACCGGGAAGTCACCTTTGATTTCCCTTTCCCACTGTCCACGTCGAAGCCGCCAAAAGTCCCAGCCGCTCTGCCTGCTGAGTCCATCCCACACCCACTGATTCGCCTCCACTGCCCTCACCACCATCCTCTCCCCAGCGCCCTCCACCATCTCTCACTCAACTACGCAACACCCCCTGGTGTTCCCACCTCTGCTTCTGCCCCTGCACTCACTCTATTACCCAAAGACCAGGCCGGGTGATCCAGGCGAAGCACAGGACAAAGATGGTCTTCCCCTGCGCAGACCCAGCCATAAGCTCCCACCTCACAAATCACAAACAAAACGTCCATTTTCCTTCCAGAGCTTTCAAGACCTTGAAGGTTCTGGTTCCTGAGGACTTTCTGTTTTCTGTCCTCATCTCAGGAAACTTCAGCTACACGGGCTCTCAGGCTGTGCCTTGTTAGCTCATGCCTGTGCTCTCCCCAGGCCCTTTGCACTTGCCACTTGAGCTTCCAGGAATGGCCTTCCCTCCAGCCTCACCTCATGGCTCCTTAGTGAGGCTTCCCTCCACATTCGCCCCTCCCCAGCCCCATTCACTCCTTCATATTACTCGGGTTTCTTTCCTTCGTGGCCCTTATTAGAATCTGCTATACATTCATTATCTATGCTTTTATATGTTGTTGTTGTTGTTTCATCTGTCTGTCTCCACCGTGAAGAGGATACAAATCTCAGAAGAACAGGAATCTTATTTCTCTTGCTCACTTACACATCTCTGGAGCCTAAAACACTGCCTGGCAGGCAGAAAGTATTTGGTAAACACTTGTGAATGAATTAACACGATCACTCAAAGCTCTCTGCCTTTTAGTGTTCTTGAAATTTTAAGTTAACATGTGAGAGAAAATGTGAAGTTCTTTCATATTTAGAAAATGCTATAGAATAGCATTTCTAAAGCAAAATGCTACGCCCTAAAAAATACATAAATAACACGGGCCTAAGTCAAAAGGGTGGACTGAAGTAGGCGAATCCATCATCTGCATCAGTCAGACCCCAGATCAAACCTCTGTGGCTCCAATTCCGCGTGTGAGAGGAGAGGGGCGGGCGGGGCTCCAGGGAAGGGCCCAGTCAGGAGCCCATCCCGCAGGGCGTTCTGTGCTCAAGGCAACCGTCCTCAAGAGAACTGTGGGTTAGAAATCCTCCCCACAGCTGGTTTTCTGGAATCAGCAGAGACTAATTAGGGGAACTTCTCTCCCCACAGCTAAGAGGATTCCTCCCCACCCCCCCACTAGACCCTCACCTACACGACACCTGTACCGTTACCTCCTCTGGGGTTTGAAGACACCCCTCGAGAGGCACACAGTGAACACACGCTCCCTCCTGAGCTGCTGCTGAAGGACAGGCCGACGCTTCTTACTAGAGGACGGAGGTTCCTGTTTCTTTTGCGTCCAGTTAGGCAGGAGAAGTAGAGAGGACTACAGAGCCAAGGAACACAGGAAGAAGAAAGGGCAACCACAGAAAGTTGGGGGAAGAGAGGCCCCATCCTGAGGCTCTACTTCAGACACTGTCATGGGATCTTATTTATTTGTTGCTGCTTTCCACTCTCTCAGCCACACCCAGCAGCCCTCAGGAGGGCTGAGGCTGGGAGGGTGGAGTGAGGAGGATGAGAAGCAGCCAGGTCAGTGATGAAAATAACAGGATTACCTCCTCTTTGCAGTTTATTCCAATTCCGCATTTACTGAGTGAGAAGACTTTACCACCAAGCTTTAAGGGAGGAAATGCAGTCGATCTGGGCATAGTTTAATCATAAAGCAACCATTAGACATGGCTTGTGCCTGCCTTCATTTCTACCATACATACTTTAATCCCAACGTGCCAACTGATCTATCTTCTCCAACACTTTTGGCCCACCACGGCCCTCCAGGTTCTGTCTCTATAATAACACACACCTCTTGCAAAGGATAAAGGAGAAGGGAGGAAAAAATTTAAATTATCCAATTCTTCCCAGAGAAGAAAAAGATCTCCCAGGCAGTGATTGGCTGTCATGTCATTAAAAAATAAACAAATAACTAGATCTTAAGAAGGAAGTATTGCAAGTTACAGCACATGCAGGGAATCGACTTTCAGGTGGGAAGAATCAGGAAGATCTCACGATATTTCATGCAACTTATTTTCCTAATACTCAAGGGAGGTCAAGGAAGACGAAAGGTCACAATGGGTAAAGAAGAGAAGAAAAACAGGTGAATAAGACATTTTATTATTGACCATCATCCCAGCCGGGGCTCATTTTCATCATCTTTCAGAACTCATTATTTCCATCCTTGATCAATAGCGTGAACATTGATAAGGCGGAGCAGTCAGAAGCAATGGAACAAACATTACTAACCCTTCTGGACGAGAACCCACTGCTCTGCCTCACAGATTCCCGGCTGCGCACGGTGAGCCCACCGGACCTTCAATTTTCTTACAAGAAATTCATACATGAAAATTCTTATATATCTGGGTTTTAGATGCCTACCCATCACAACCAATGTCACACGTGGACCACATACCTGAGAAAGATTAGCAATGCTCTGGCTTGAAAAGGACAATCCAGCTGTGCTGATATTCGTTATGAATTATGAATATGCCTTTGGAATTACTGTCCCGCAGTGTTAACTCTCTGGGTGAATGGGAGCTGGGGGAGGAAGCAGACAAGGCTGCCTCATGTCAACGTTCAGCACACAGATGAGCTATGAACGCACTGAAATAGCCGTCTAGGGCCCATGGAAACCTGCGGCCCACTGGGACAAAGTACTCCCTAGGGAGCAGCTTCTGCAGGAATGTCTATGACCAGCAAGGTCAGAAATACTGACTCGAGCCATTTTACAGTCATCACTGATTAAAGCAGGCTGGAGACTGTCCAGAGCGGCCATCTGTTCGGAATAGGAGGTTTGGCAAATAGACTTAAGAATACCCCAGTCCAAAAGGAAAGTGTAGAAACAGACAACCGAGCGGCTGGGGGCGACGGCCTGCATCACGTGCTGGGTTTTAAATTGCAGGGTGACTGGGCAGGCACACAGCACAGCTGCCATTTCGACCGCACTCTGCCTGACAGACGGGAGTGAACCCTCCTACTTACATCAAACGGAGCGGAACTCGACGGGGCGTTCTGACGACACGGCTCCCTGAAGCAGTCGCTGAAAGGCAGCAGAAGGCCCATGGCGATGATCCTGGAGCAAAACTTCTCCGCTTCTTCTGGGGGCCCGTTCTCCTGCTGGCTGAACAGCTTCTCCAACAGAGTTCGCCCTGCAGAGGAGACAGGTCGTTAGAGGGAGTGCTCACAGATCACCTGGCTCAGAACTCTCCAGAGACAGGCCAGGTGAACACAGCCGGTGAGCAACACCGTTGCCAAGGCTACTGCCGGGCGCAGAAAGCAGCCTCTCAAACTCGGAAAACTGAGGCCTGGGACCCCACATGGGACAGGGCAGCTGTGGTCGGCTCTCCATCCCCCAAAATACCTCCTGCCCTCAAAGAGGATGTGCCCCGTTATGGGCCGCACATCTCCCATCTGAAGCAGCACCCCAGCCTCTTGGATTTCACTGGCAACCTTCCTTCCTCTCCTTGTTCACCCTGCTGATACATCTCTGAGGAAGCGGTGAGTGGCCACCGACTGCACTAGGACATGTCCAGGACATGTCCAGGACATTGACGGTCTCCGGCATGGTGATGGGGAGGGCCGCGGAATGAGGAGACAGGGAGGTAGGCAAAGGCACCAAGCGTGAGAAGGGAAGAGAGCTGGCCATCGAAGCGAGTCACCTGACGAGGAAAGTATGAGAGAGAGAGACAATTTTCCCATGAGTCTCAGAACCAGAACTCTAGGGTGGGTCCCAACTGCAGTGTTTTATAATTTCCATAAAAGAGACACAAAGAGAGAAGAGAGGCACAAGGAGAAGAGGACACGGGCTGAGGACCTGAGAGAGCCGGGCCACCTCGTCCATGGTTCTCAATCCCAGCTGCACCTCGACTCCCCGGGAGCAGAGAAGGAGTGGAAGTGGGACTGGGGCTCAGGATGCTACTGTCTTCACGTGGTTCTACGGTCAGCCGGAGCTGTGAGCCACAGGTCCAGTCCCCACTCCATTTCTGACACCACTCGCTCTCTCATTCATTTAGCTTGTTTCTGCATTAAGCGAAACAGCAAATGTCTAGGGTCCCCCCCCCAGGGCCACACTGTCCCCTCCGTTCTTGCCCTGCTCCTGGCCCTCCCTCTAATTAGTGGACTCATTCCTCAAAGTTAGACGACAGTCACTTCCCAGACTAACCTCCAGTGACCCCTCCACACTCTTCAGGCACCTCTCAGAGCTCGTTGGCGTAATTCATTAGTTTAATTATTTGTGCAATTATATGTTTACTGGCCACCCCCCCCCCTTACTAAAACACACTCTCTGACAGCCAACACAGATCCTGCAAACCTGGCCACTTGCACATGAGAAGCATCAATAAATATTCTTAGGATTTCTGAAGGAATACACTGCTGATTCTGTGACAAAGACTCATTCACACCACGGTCAGAACTGGACATGACACATCAGCCTAAAGCAGGGGTCAGCAAACTTTTTCTGTAAAGCGCCAAGCAGTAAATATTTTAGGCTCTGGGGGCCACGGAAGGTCTCTACTGAGCATTCTTGGTTTCGTTTTGTTTTTAACAACTTTAAAAATGTAAAAAGCATCCTTAGTTTGGGGCTGTGCAAACCAGGCCCAGGTCTCTATTTCAGCCACAAAAACTGAATTTCCAATGTAATAAATACTGAATTCTGTCAGGACACTAGTCATGCAATTTTCATGCCTCTTCCTATTTTTGTTTGTAAAACAAAACTAATTTCAAAATCTACCTCTGATACGCGAATGACAAAGCAGAGCAAAAGAGGCCTCTCTATTTTCTCCATTCCTTTAGGTCACTAGAGGACATTCTTTAGTCTCCCAGGACATTTTTTGAGGGGAAATAAAGGATTTTTTTTTCCTTGCAGAACTTAAGTTTGTCTGCACCTAACTGGAACCAAACACCTAGAAAACCACACCCATCTATTCTCAAGTGATTAATTAGCATTACAGTGTACTCATTCTGCACATCTCACGGTATGAGTGAAAACAGCCAGAAGACTGATAGTTCTTTCCTACAACTCAGATACTGCTTATGACCGAAAACAAGGGAGACAGGGCTGTGTGTGTGTGTGAGCGAGTAAATATGTGTGTGTGTATCAAGCCAAAAATTATCAAAAGGGCTACAGGGGCCGACCTGGTGCTGTAGTGATTAGGTTCATGCACTCCACTTCAGCGGCCTGGGGTTTACCAGTTTGGAGCCCAGGCATGGACCTAGCACCACTCACCAAGCCATGCTGTGGCGGCGTCCCACATAGAAGAACTAGAATGACCTACGACTAGGATATACAACTATGTACTGGAGCTCTGAGGAGGAAAAACAGAGAGGGAGACTGGCAACAGATGTTAGCTCAGGGCCAACCTTCCTCAAATAAAAAAAGAAACAGCTTGAATTTAAAAAAGAAAAGAAAAGGGCTACAGAACAACGTGGGAGAGAGGGGAGCACAACTCCCTGGAACTTCAGTTCTCTGATGAGCAAATACCCCTCCATCCTTCACCCAGGTTTCTCAGCCGCAACAGCACTGACAACTCAGGCCCGATAATTCCGTGTTCCAGCGCCTGTCCTGTGCACTGTAGGATGTTTAGCAGCGTCACTGGCCTCTACTCACTAGATGTCAGCAACACATCCACCCTCCTCCAGCTGTAACAGCCAAAAATGCCTCCAGACAATGTCAAATGTCCCCTGGTGGCACAATCACCACGGCTGAGACCCCGCCTTACGCTCCCTCTGAAGGGAACTTCACCTCCTGCGTTAACGGTAACCTGGCCTCCCCTTGAGTCCTCCTCTCCGTCCAGTCAGATGGAGACATCTGTGTCAAATCCCACGTACCTTAGGCACAGGAAGCAGGTGGGCGACGTCCTCATTCCCCACAAGTGCTTTCCAATGACTTGTTCTCCTTCAAAACCATCAGCTCCCTTGAAACTCCTGCCACTGGCTAGACCACCTGCCACCTCTCTCCTTTCTGCCATCCACTCACCTCTTGTCATCCCCTCCCCCACTCACTAAATGCTTCCCCTCCTGACTCAACTGCCCTGTCTTCCACCCGTACTCCTGTCACCACTGTCACCGACATTCAGGGAGATAACTCATCCCAGACCTTGAGTCCGTGCCTCCAGCCAGTGTTTCCTCCACCCCCGCTGATGACCCACTCCCATGTCATTATCAAGACCTGCACCCCCCCACAAGCCCAATGTCACAGCTGACGCCAACGCTCCGCTGGCTGCCCGGCCCCTCCTTCCCTTTGCTCCTGCCTGCTGGCTTCTCCTCCTTGAACACTGAGCTCTCTCCCCTTGCTGCCTCCGACGAGAATGCTCTTCTCCAGGGACTGAACAACTCTCCCTCTCATTTCATTTATGTCTCTGCTCAGTTGTCACTTCTACCAAGAGCATCTCCTGGCCACTTTTCTAACACAGCACACCTGTCACTTTTCCCATCGTTCCCCTCTACGCTTCAGAGAGTTCAGCCCTGGGATTCATGTGAGTCTGTGGTGTGTCTCCCCTCCATGGAATAGACCCCATTTTAGCAGATTCTGCTTTTCGGTCACCACCTTTTACCCAGGACCTCGAGATGGCCCTGGCACACAGTAGGTGATCAATTAATTTTTGATCATAAAGGAATCAATATATGTACAAATGTCCGGAAGGAACATCAAATCCCTGGCCACTACCTTCTATCCTTTCAGCTTCTTATTCCAGAAGCCCCTCTAAAGCTCCATCCTCCAGATGGCCCTTGAATCAGTCGTTCCTACCAGTGTCACAGGATCCCTCATTCCGTCCTCACCCGCTTGCATTCCATGCTCCCCGACTCCAATCAAATCCCACAGCACTTCAGCTCCTCGTCCCTCTCCCTCCACCCTCTCAGGCTGGTAAACCTCAACTCGTCCAAGCCTAGCCCTCCACTTTCTCTCTGCCTGCACCTGAGCAACTCGACATGGTGACAGAAAGACCCACGTGTGGCCTGTTTTCCCTTTAAGATCAAGACATAAACCTCAATGAGGCCCACTTCTGCCCCACATTCTCTGCTAAGCTTCCAGTCTCCAACACAACTTCATGCAGTTTCTCCCCCCTTAACCCACTCTTTCCAATGATGAGAGGATGATCTTCTCAAACGATTTATTGAGAAAATGGAAGCATCTGGGACAAACTGCAAATACGCAAACACTCACGCCTGCACCCTCTCTGCCTCTCTCCTCACGGTGGACACAGGCCCTGCTCCAGACGACAGCGAGCTCTTCCCCGTGTGTCTGCACTGAATTCCTTGTTGCACACGCGGGACTTCACTTCTTAACTGTTCCTTCTCTCTCCCAAATCATGAACATTTCCTTCTTTACTGGACATTTCCAGAATCACACAAAACATGCCTCATTAAAAAAAATCTCCCTTGAGCCCACATCACTCCTCACCCCCAGCTACGGTCCCACTTCTCAGTTTTCTTCCACATCAAAACTATGAGCCAGAATTACCTACACTGGCTCCGTCCACCCCCTCACTCCTGGCTCAGCCATCCAACCTGAAACGTCTATTTTGGAAGTCACATCTGACTTCGTCCCCACAATGTGACAGAAACCGGCAGCCAACACAGTACACTAACATTTGTCTTCATCTTACTCAATTTCTCAATCCCTCGGAAAATTTTTACTGTTGACCCACTCTTACTCCTTAAAACACTGTCCTCTCATCTTCAGGACGCCTCCCTCTATTTTCTCTAGCTCCCTGGCCATTGTCTCTGAGGCCCCTCTCCGGCTTCCCTACTCAACACATCAATGTGCGAGTGCTCCTCGCTCACCCTGCGGCTTCTTCTCTCAACTTGTCCCATATTCTCTCCTACAGTCTCACCCAGTGTATACACACTCCTCCCCAGGAAACTGGGCAGGCTTTCGTGACTCATCAACAGACCCTGGCAGAAGTGACACCACACGGAGACAAAATGCGCAAGGCTGCTAAGGGAGCCGCGAAGAACGCATCAGAGCAGTGGCAGGGTGGGGAGAAGATGAGAATTCCAAGGACCACTGAACCGGCCATGAGCTTACCAGTGTTTTTCCTCCACTACCCCTCAGCTGGACTCAAGGTGGCCCGACGCCCAGAAGCAGACACCAGCATGGACCAGGAAGCTTCAGGGGCAGGTTGGCAATATGTGTCCATGGTCTTAAAATGTCCACCTCTTGACCCAAAAATTCAGCTTTGGAAGTCTATTCTAGGTAAACACTCAGAGGTATATTCAAAGAATGATGCATCACAGGGTTATTGTGGAGATTAAATGAGACACTGTGTGGAAAGCGCTCAGCACAGGTCCTGGTACTATAATAAACAGACTGTTAACAGTAGAAAAAAGAGAAAGAAACTAAAATGTCCAACAATAAAGACATGGGTTAAAAATTTTAAAAATGCCTTTATATACATGATGGCTAACTATACAGCCACTAAAAGTCATGCTACTTCTAGCTTTAGAATAATAATTCAATTGACTTAAACATATTGATTATATGAAAAAGAATATAAAACAACAGATATCGCTGGAGAATGCCAGGGCACCAATCATCACTGAGAACAGAGAATTAACGGGAAATCAATGAAGCATTTATCCTGCCTGTACGGTATGAACTGTATTTCAGGCTAATAAAACATACCTAGTGAATAAGGAAAAATTGTCAATATAAAAAATCCCAGCCAAAAAGTGCAAAAGAAATGACAGAATGAGAAAATCACCATTTTGCAATCCCTAATGGTTCACTTAATGAAGAGTAAATGGATGGGAAACCCATAAGAGAAAAGGTCAATTGAAAAATCCGCAAAGAAGGGATCAAGCTGTCATCGCCGAACCCACGAATCACTCACAGCTTCAGTACAACTGAGCAAAGCAGCCATTACGAGCCTCCTGATGTGGGGACTAGAGAGTACACACACTGCCCATGATGTACACATGCAAGCCCCAACTCCTGGGGAAAGAGAGAAGAGAACTGAGCACGAATCGAACCACGTGTTCGACTGGACCACACTTCCAGTCTAGGGCATCAGAGAGTTCTGACAACAGACGTGTTACCAGATAATACTAAACAACGAATTCTATTTGCATTCAATATAATACTGACATTGTGGCATATTAAAAAGTCCTTTTTGAGATGCATACTAAAGTATTTGAGATTAAAATTACATGATGCCTGGAATTTGTTCCAAATTATTCCACAAGAAAGCGGGTGGCAGCAGCGGGGAGGGGAGGCAGAGGAAACTATTCTGGCACTGACCATACTGACAGATGTTGAAGCTGGGGATGGCTACGAGGGGCTTCAAAACACCTCTACTTGTATGTAGGATCAAATTTTCAGAATAAATATCTTAAATCACACTATTAAAAAGATTTAACGACAGGAAAAATGTATCACAAATAGTATGTGAAATAAACAAGACTGCAAAGCTATGCAAGGTACGTTCCTGCTTCTGCAGACATGAATTCAGTTTATTCAAGAGTCAAATCACTGTGGTAGGAACATGAAACTTTTCTGTTTTCCAGGACCTGCCCCTAGCTGGACTGGACCAACTCCCCGTCTGACCAGGGGATGTGATCTGACCAGGGCAGGGCGGTGGACACAGACATGAACTTCTGTTTTTCTTCTCAGTTGGTGACTGGGCGTTTAATCGAGACCCACTGGCCTCCTACACAGCCTGCCTTGAATCTGAACTGGACAGAATGAGCTGACCTCCAGCCTCTGAACCCACCTCGCTGCATAACCGTACAAACCGGCTGGGACCAGGCCAACTGAGGCCCCCAGGTCCCCTCAGCCGCCTCCCCGTCCCCACCACCACACAGACACGGTCAGGGCGCCCCATAACTCCCGGTCCCCTCACTTTGCTCCTAGACTGAGATGTGTTGGTCACAACATCAAACAAAAATAACTGGGCCCAGAACATGAGTAAGCATAACTTTCTTAAGTATTCAGTTATTCAAAGCCTCGTTTCACTTCATACTTTCATTCAGTATTTCATCAACAACATTTACTGAGCTCTTACCACGTGCAAAGCAGCTTTAAGTCAATTTGCCAAAAACCTATTTGCTGAACGAACAATTCATGAAAAACGGACAGCGGGCGCGGCAGGAGCTGGAGGACGTGCCTGCACAGGGGTCGGCTCCCAGGGCCAAGGGCGCAGGTCAGCCAGGGAGGCCCCTCTGAGCCCACGCAGTCCTGGGTCACTTACCACGGAAGCACAGATGGCAGCACGGATGAAGGGAGAACTGGGCTCCCCGGCTGCCCAGGCCACGCTCCCCGTGGAGCCGCAGGGACACTAAAACTTGAACATTCCCAAAGGCCGATAAAGCCATTCTCCACAGCAGCCTGCTATAAGCTCCACAGGGGCAGAAGAAGTGGTTTCTGGTGAATGGATGACTCTAAGTACCTGGGCAGGAGAGGGGCAAAGCTTCTCAGGCTCCCTCTTTCTCCTCCCCGCCTCTCCATCCAAATGAAAGACCCAGCGGCAGGGGCAGTCTTTCTATCCTTCCACCCAGCCTCTGACCTTCATTTTATAACCTAGGAAATGGAGGCCCAAGGTGTCAGGTGCTTTGTCCAGGGTCACAACGTCTTTATCCAGGAAAGGCTCATTCACCACACCCCCCACAGCTAACTTACAGCCTGAAGAAATCCAGAAGGGCACGCCCACAGGTACCTCTCTCATTTTTTATAGAATAGAGAGTGTCCCCTTTTCCGCCCATTCCCTTCCACTGAAAACACCTGGCTGTCATCACCGGCCCTCACGCAGCATGTCCAGGGAGAGAGGACGGTGCCGCAGCCGAGCCTGAGCCCCGGAAGCCAACGGCCTCGGTGCCCATCCCGGGGCCACCACTGCTCCAGCCACGACGGCCTCAGACAAGTCACTCAACCTCTCTTAAGCCTCGGTTTCCTCACCTATAATGAAATAATCATCCTCATTACCTCCTAGGACTGTTGTGAGAATTAAACAAAATAACTTTTGTACGGGGCTTAACATAGTGCCCAATACATGTTGTCTGTTATCATTTTTATCAAGATATGGTTCAAAGGCTCACTTTACAAACGGGGTAAATAAAAATTTGGTTCAACCTAAAGGAAGGAAATCATAAGTAAACGTGGAATCATAGACTGTACCATAATCTAAAAGCCTTAAAGTATACTAAGCAAAGTGAGCACAGATTAAAATATCTTCATCCACCAAGTTTGGGTTCTTTTTTTAATATTCAGTGGATTTTAATTATATCACAAGTAATACTGAAGGCTCTGCTTGCTACAATTCCTAACTTCTGTTTAAAAACATCATTCATTGGGGGGGCGGGACCAAGATGGCGGAGTGAGGGGTCTTCTTTGTCTCTCCCACATCGAATCTACAACTAACTGGACATTCACCGATTAACAAAGGATATCCAGATAGCATCTCAAGACGCCTAAAAGTCTCGTGCTACTACACATCGGAAGGTGGACGGACTTTCTCCCAGGAGGAGGTGGAAATAGGTGAAAACTTTCCAACGCCCAACCCCCCGACCCCTGGACAGCCTAGTTCCTGCAGGAGGCTCTCTTCCAGCGGACTCCCCCATAGCGTCGCCACACACCTAGGGCAGGAGCGTGCACTCACCAGCGGAGCGACGGTGGAAACAAGTGACAACACCCCTACCCACGCCCCCTGTGATCACACTTAAGCCCAGGGGGAAATCCCCAGGGTCCCACACCCACCGGCAGGGAAGGCCTCCGCTCGCCATTAGCAGGGAGGCCCCGCCCAGAAGCCAGAACAAAGAGAAGCTCCTGGTGGGCCCGGCACGGCACCAGACCGCAAGCTGCCACTGAGCTCATGGTCTCCGGCACATGGCTTGGTGCAGGGGGCGCTCGGACTTCCCGTAGACGTGCTTGGGGACACGGTTGGAGCTCCAGCGCCTGGCTCTGCAGCACCAGGGAAGGCTCTGGGGCCCCGCATCTCCCCGGCAGGGAAAGCCTCTGCTCGCCATTAGCAGGGAGGCCACGCCCAGAATCCAGGACAAAGGGAAGCTCCCGGCGGGCGGATCCCCCGGCGGCTCCAGACCGCAATCTGCCACTGGGCTCACAGTCTCAGGCACACCGCTCGGTGCAGGGGGCACCCGGACTTCCTGTAGACGTGCTTGGGGACACAGCTGGAGCTCCAGCGCCTGGCTCTGCTGCGCGGGGGAAGGCTCTGGGGTCCCACATCTCCCCGGCAGGGAAAGCCTCTGCTTGTCATTAGCAGGGAGGCCATGCCCAGAATCCAGGACAAAGGGAAGCTCCCGGCGGGCGGATCCCCCCAGGGCAGCTCCAGACACAAGCTGCCGCTGGGTTCACGGTCTCCGGCGCACGGCTTGGTGTAGGGGGCGCCCGGACTTCCTGTAGACGTGCTTGGGGAGACGGTTGGAGCTCCAGCACCTGGCTCTGCGGCCCGGAGGAGGGCTCCGGGGTCCGCATCTCCCCGGCAGGGAAAGCCTCTGCTCACCATTAGCAGGGAGGCCACGCCCAGAATCCAGGACAAAGGGAAGCTCCCAGTGGGAGGATCCCCTGGGGAGGCTCCAGGCCACAAGCTGCCACTGGGCTCAAGGTCTCCTGCACACAGGTTGGTAAAGGGGGTGCCGGGACTTCCCGTGGATGTGCTTGGGGACTGGGTGGAGCTCCAACACCCGTCTCTGCGGCCTGGAGGGTTGCTCCAGGGTCCTGCACCCCTCCAGCAGGGAGGGCCTCTGCTCGCCATTGGCAGGGTGGCCCCACCCAGCATTCGGAACTCCAGGAAGCTCCCTAGAGCAGAATTCCCCACAAGGCAGCAGCTTACAAGCCACCGCCAGGCCCACGGACTCTGGCCGTGTCCCAGACGAGGCAAGGGGCTCCCAGAGATCCCGTGAGAGTGAAGTGGGGCAGAGTAGAGCTCCGGTGAAATGGCTACGTAGCCCAGGGGGGATCTCCAGGTTCTTACAGCAGCATCAGCGAAAGCCTCTGCACAGCACTAGTGGAGAGGTCCCGACTGGCAATCGCAAGGCAGGAAGGCCCTGGGGCAAAAGCAGCACAGCTAGGTGAGCTAACGTCAGACTACAGAAGATACCCATAGCTCTGCTGGGACCTATAGTGGACAAGTGTGATCTGGTGGGCTCTGTTAGGGACAAATCAGACATTACAGGTGATCCTGCTCCTGGTTGATGGGAAAGCCCACAACACCGCTGCAGACCACAAGGAGGGAGCGCGTCTAGGTGGGCTGCAGCACTAGGCACCAGCAGCCTGAGGCCCCCTTGCAATTGCCCCCAAAACCAACGACGGACCCCACAGGACCACTGTGACTACGAGGAGGGGTCCAGGCCCAGTCAGTAACAGCTGACAGGGTTCCTGGTTGGGGCAGTCTAAACAGCTGCCCCCTACACACACCAGACGCAACAAGTGGAAGCAGCGACTAAACTGTATCTCTATGAGGAGGCACAAATCCACGCCATAAAGCAGTATGAAAAAATATATTAAATCTCCAGAACAGAAGGTAAATGATAAGCACCCAGAAAACAATCCCAAAGGCAATGAAATCTATAACCTAAATGACGATGATTTCAAAACTGCCATTATAAAAAAACTCAACGACCTAAAAGAGAACTCAGATAGACAACTCAATGAGTTCAGCAGCTATGTCACAAAAGAGCTTGACACTATAAAGAAGAATCAATTAGAAATACTGGAGATGAAGAACACAATGGAGGAGATTAAGAAAAATCTGGACTCTCTGAACAGTACGGTCGATAATATGGAGGACAGAATTAGCAATTTGGAGGACAGGAATATAGAAATGCTGCAGGCAGAGGAGGAGAGAGAATTAAGACTAAAAAGAAATGAAGAAACTCTCCGAGAATTATCCGACTCAATTAGGAGATGCAACATAAGGATTACAGGTATACCAGAGGGAGAAGAGAAGGAGAAGGGGTCAGAAGGACTGTTCAAAGAAGTAATAGCTGAGAACTTTCCAAACTTGGGAAGAGAAATGGAACTTCACGTCACAGAAGCCAATAGATCTCCAAACTTTATTAACGCAAGAAGACCAACCCCAAGACATATAGTAGTGAAACTAGCAAAAGTCAATGACAAAGAGAAAATACTAAGGGCAGCCAGGCAGAAGAAAATAACTTACAAAGGAAACCCCATAAGGCTATCAGCAGATTTCTCAGGAGCGACCTTACAGGCTAGAAGAGATTGGAATGAAATATTCAAAACTCTGAAGGACAAAAACCTGCAGCCAAGAATACTCTACCCAGCAAAAATATCCTTCAAATACGATGGAGAAATAAAAACTTTCCCAGATAAACAAAAGTTAAGGGAGTTCATCACCACAAAACCTCCTCTTCAAGAACTGCTCAGGAAGAAACTCATTCCTGAAAAATCAAAAAAAGGAAAGGGGTTACAAAATCCAGAACAAAGGAGATAAGCAGAAGGACAATAACACAAAGTAACAGCTCTCCATCAGGACAAAATGCAAAAGAACCAGAAAACAAGTGATAAAATGGCAACAGTAGGCCCCCACGTTTCAATAATCACTCTAAACGCGAATGGATTGAACTCTCCAATCAAAAGACACAGAGTGGCAGGATGGATCAAAGAACAAGACCCAACAATATGCTGCCTCCAGGAAACACACCTCAGCTCCAAAGACAAACACAGGCTCAGAGTGAAGGGATGGAAGACAGTACTCCAAGCCAATAATGAACAAAAGAAAGCAGGTGTTGCCATACTTATATCAGACAAAGTAGACTTCAAAGCAAAATAGATAAAGAAAGACAAAGAGGGGCAGTATGCAATGATAAAAGGGACGCTCCACCAAGATGACATAACAATTATAAATATATACGCACCCAACACAGGAGCACCAAAATTCGTAAAGAAACTATTAACAAACCTAAAAGGAGACATCAACAGCAATACAATAATAGTAGGGGACCTCAACACACCATTAACACCAATGGACAGATCATCCAGACAGAAAATCAACAAGGAAATTATAGAATTAAATGAAAAATTAGATCAGATGGACCTAATAGATATATATAGGACACTTCATCCAAAAACAGCAGGTTACACATTCTTCTCAAGCGCGCATGGAACATTCTCAAGGATAGACCATATCTTGGGAAACAAAGCAAGCATCAATAAGTTCAAGAGGGTTGAAATAATATCAAGCATCTTTTCTGATCACAATGCTATGAAACTAGAAATCAACTACAAGAATAAAGCTGGGAAAGGGCCAAAAATGTGGAGACTAAACAACATGCTACTGAACAAACAATGGATTATTGAAGAAATTAAAGAAGAAATCAAATATTATCGGGAGACAAATGAAAATGAAAACACACCATACCAAATTATCTGGGACGCAGCAAAGGCAGTCCTAAGAGGGAAATTAATTGCAATACAGGCTGACCTCAATAAGCAAGAAAAATCTTACATAAACCACCTCAAATGACACCTAACAGAATTAGAAAAAGAAGAACAAACAAAGCCCAAAGTCAGTAGAAGGAGGGAAATAATAAGAATTAGAGCAGAAATAAATGATATTGAAACGAAAAAGACAGTAGAAGGGATCAATGAAACAAAGAGTTGGTTCTTCGAAAAAATTAACAAAATCGACAAACCCTTAGCCAGACTCACTAAAAAAAAAAGACAGAAGTCTCAAATAAATAAAATTAGAAACGAGAGAGGAGAAATCACAACAGATACCGAAGAAATACAAAGGATCATAAGAGAATACTATGAAAAACTATATGCCAACAAACTGAACAACCTAGAAGAAATGGATAAATTCCTAGACTCATATAACCTACCCAAACTGAATCAGGAAGAAATAAAGAATCTGAATAGACCAATCACAAGTAAAGAAATAGAAACAGTAATCAAAACCCCCCCAAAAATAAGAGTCCAGGACCAGACGGCTTCTCTGGAGAATTCTACCAAACATTCAAAGAACATTTAATACCTATCCTCCTCAAACTGTTCCAGAAAATAGAGGAAGATGGAGCACTCCCTCATACATTCTATGAAGCCAACATCACTCTGATCCCCAAACCTGACAAGGACAACACAAAGAAGGAAAACTACAGGCCAATATCACTGATGAACATAGATGCAAAAATCCTCAACAAAATTTTGGCAAACCAAATACAGCAATATATCAAAAAGATTATACACCATGATCAAGTGGGATTTATACCAGGGACACAGGAATGGTTCAACATCCGCAAGTCAATCAACATGATTCACTACATTAACAATATGAGAAATAAAAACCACATGATCATCTCAATAGATGCAGAGAAAGCATTCGACAAGATCCAACATCCATTTATGATAAAAACCCTCAATAAAATAGGTATAGAAGGAAAGTACATCAACATAATAAAGGCCATATATGACAAACCCACAGCCAACGTCATACTCAACAGACAAAAACTGAAACCCATCCCTCTCAGAACAGGAACAAGACAAGGGTGCCCACTTTCACCACTCTTATTCAACATAGTACTGGAGGTGTTGGCCAGAGCTATTCGGCAGGAAAAAGAAATAAAAGGAATCCGAACAGGCAACGAAGAAGTAAAACTCTCGCTGTTTGCAGACGACATGATCTTATATATAGAAAACCCCAAAGAATCCATAGAAAAACTATTAGAAACAATCAACTACTACAGCAAAGTTGCAGGGTATAAAATCAACATACATAAATCAGTAGCATTTCTATACGCTAACAATGAACTAACAGAAAAAGATCTCAAGAACTCAATCCCATTCACGATCGCAACAAAAAGAATAAAATACCTTGGGATAAATTTAACCAAGGAAGTGAAAGATCTATACAACGAAAACTACAAGACCTTCTTGAAAGAAATCAACGACGACATAAAGAGATGGAAAGACATTCCATGCACACGGATTGGAAGAATAAACATAGTTAAAATGTCCATACTACCTAAAGCCATCTACAGACTCAACACTATCCCAATCAGAATTCCAATGTCATTCTTTACAGAAATTGAACAAAGAATCCAAAAATTCACATGGGGCAACAAAAGACCCCAAATTGCTAAAGCAATCCTGAGAAAGAAGAACAAAGCTGGAGGCATCACAATCCCTGACTTCAAAACATACTACAAAGCCACAGTAACCAAAATAGCATGGTACTGGTACAAAAACAGGTGCACAGATCAATGGAACAGAATTGAAAGCCCAGAAATAAAACCACACATCTATGGACAGCTAATCTTCAACAAAGGAGCTGAGGGCCTACAATGGAGGAAAGAAAGTCTCTTCAACAAATGGTGCTGGGAAAACCGGACAGCCACATGTAAAAGAATGAAAATCAACCATTCTTTTTCACCATTTACTAAAATAAACTCAAAATGGATCAAAGACCTAAAGATTAGGCCTGAAACAATAAGTCTTCTAGAAGAGAATATCGGCAGCACACTCTTTGACATCAGCTTCAAAAGAATCTTTTCGGACACCATAACCCCCCACATGAGGGAAACAATAGAAAGAATAAACAAATGGGACTTCATCAGGCTAAAGAGCTTCTTGAAGGCAAGGGAAAACAGGATTGAAACAAAAAAACAACCCACTAATTGGGAAAAAATATTCACAAGTTATTTATCCGACAAAGGGTTAATCTCCATAATATACAAAGAACTCACACGACTCAACAATAAAAAATCAAACAACCCAATTACTAAAGGGGCAGGGAACATGAACAGATATTTCTCCAAAGAAGATATAAGGATGGCCAATAGACACATGAAAAGATGCTCATCATCACTAACCATCAGGGAAATGCAAATCAAAACTACACTGAGATATCACCTTACACCTGTTAGAATGGCAAAAATAATCCAAAACCAAGAGTGACAAATGTTGGAGAGGCTGTCGAGAAAAGGGAACCCTCATACACTGTTGGTGGGAATGCAAACTGGTGCAGCCACTATGGAAAACAGTATGGAGATTCCTCAAAAAGTTAAGAATAGAAATACCTTATGACCCAGCCATCCCACTACTGGGTATATAGCCTAAGAACCTGAAATCAGCAATTCCAGAAGCTCCATGCACCCCTATCTTCATTGCAGCATTATTCACAATAGCCAAGTCATGGAACCAACCTAAGTGCCCAGCAACTGATGATTGGATAAAGAAGTTGTGCTATATATATATATATATATATATATATATATACACACACACAATGGAATACTACTCAGCCATAAAAAAGGACAAAGTTGTCCCATTCACAACAACATGGATAGACCTTCAGAGTATTATGTTGAGTGAAATAAGCCAGACAGAGAAAGACGAACTCTGTATGACTCCACTCATAGGTGGTAGTTAACATATGGACAAAGAGAACTGATCGGTGGTTGCCAGGGGAAAGGGGGGTGGGGGGAGGGCACTAGGGGTGAAGTGGTGTACCTACAACATGACTAATAATAATGTACAACTGTAGTTTCACAAGGATGTTAACTTTTAGAACTTTAATAAAAAAATCATTCATTGTCTGTTTTACCATATTTATTAAATTCATGTTAAAATGACATTCACCCAAGGACAGTCAGGGAACTTACTAGTCACCAATGCTCTCCAGTTATCTCTGCCACCCCCCTGCTCCACAGATGCTTAGGCACCCCCGTTAATAAAGGGCGTGAACAGCTCTGCAGCCATATCCCTTCTACAAACACTGCCCTCCCACGGCTAAGCAAAAATCCCAGGGGAGATGAACATGGAAACAGCAGCCCAGGGAAGCCACATCAGAACAAGGGCAGCCAGCGACCCTCCCGCACAGGAAGACGTGACACCATCCATGGCTGCACTGGATTCTGTGGGGCGGTGAGCAGCGACACCATAAAAAGTAGAAAGCCTTTTATTTGGACAGAACTATACAACGTAAAAGACAGTTCCGCTTCCATTGTCAGCTTTGTGAAGCAGAGCAAGGATTTATCACCACAATTTCAAAGACACTAACTGAAGAACGAAAAGGTTCTAGAATCTGCCTGAGGTCACAAGACTGAAAAGTGGCCGTGCCAAAAGCAGACGCACACTCTGCCCTCCTAATTTTCATTCCAGGCATCCTCCACTTCTGAGAGGGCCAGCAGCTCCGGGAAAGCTTCTGACCAACATTCTGTATTAAGATGTGAAAGAAAGAGTCCCCGCGGCCTGAGCCCTGCAGGGACTGACAATCCAGTCACAGGGACCACAGCTTAAGAAGGCACACTTTCAAAGCAGCCTATTTAGGACACACCATCTTAATTAAACATCCTTACGGGAACTGGGGGGAAAAGGCAGCAAAGACAAGATGTAAAGTACTTAGGAGCCTGTGATTTGCCAAAGAACGTCCTGGACCCAACAGAGCATAGAGTCAGGAGGAACACAGGCTCCCTGTCCTTAACCGCTCAGAACACCACACGACAACGCAGGGGGTTCCCTTGCAGAAGAGACGCAGGGTGCGGCTCCTAACAGTGACAACACGGCAGGGAGAGCCTCGCTCTTTCTGCATCTTTGGGGACAATAAAGTGCCCAAACAGGAATAGAAACTTCCACACAGAAGCCTTCCCATGAGACAACAGGAGACTTTTTTCCACTAGCCTCGAGGATGCATGTAACTTTTCTGTTTTTATTGAGCCCAAATACTAATAACTTTTTGTCGTTATTAGGATTAAATTACTCAGTGACAAACCACTACTTTTAATTTTCAGTATTTCAGAGCCAAAAGAAACCTTACAGCTTATTTGGCTCAATCCTCTAATTTTGCCTGCAAAGAAACCAAAGCCCAAAGCCTTGAGGAATATATCCAAGGTCAGACCCAAGGGAGGGTGAAGTGGGAGTTTTGTATTGTTTTATCTCCCACAGTATCATTCACTTATAATCACCTGTTTTAAATTTATATTTTAACAGCCTACGAACATGTCACTGATTTTTTTCTCCTTTTGTGTATTTTTTAATGATTGAAGGATGAACGGAAAATAACTGCTATATTTTGAAAGGTGTCAACATAAGTTTGTTTCTTCCAAGCCATGCATCTTATGCAAACTGAGAATTAAACAGAAATCTCATTATGTTAAACTTTTTTCTGCTATTATAGGTCAGACATATTTATCTAATGAACTTCCCCTGAAAGCCCACATTATCTACCAATTGAAATCGTAAGAGGAAATAAGGTTGCTGACAAGCAAATCCAAAGTTAGACATTAATGATAATTGCTTAAGCGTATGACATCAGTGAATACAGAGATATCACATATTATGCATCAGCACATACTAATGGCCTGTGGTGGATAAAGAAGAAAAAACAGATAAGGAGGGCCAATTATGATGGAAGAGAAATTATTAACACGTCTAGTTTCAGACTCAAAATGCTGCAAGTTTTATAGTAAAGGGAAGACTCTTATGAATATAAATAACTAGCATTGTCTCAAGAAAAGAAGAGAAACATGCAGGCAAATGGCTGGACAAGTCACAGGACACTTGAGGATAACTGACCCCAGACCCCAGCTGCAGAGAAGATGACCACAGCTCCTGAAGGGCTTCCGACAAAAAAGGAGGAGAAGCTCTCCGCTCCCCGTGGAGTAATCAGAACTCACGGAACCATGGGGAGCACGGATCGAGACACTCCTGCAGGAAGCTCCCTTCCTCCCAGCACATCATCAAGCTCAGAATTTCAGGGAAGGAAGAAACACTTAGACATCTTAACTTTACAAGACACGTGCAGATTGCGTGCAGATCTGCTAGCTTCCGATCTGAGTCCTCAACAGTAACTGCCTGTAACGAGTCTTCATAATGGCTTTGAGGAAGCTGACTGCTCTGTGTGGTGAATGGGACTCATGGTTGATGCATTTTTGTTAGCTGACACCAAAAATATGGAGAAGAACAGTAAAAAATATGCTGAACATTAATAACAATAAAACGTCACATGGACACAGAGCATTCAAAAAAGGACTTAGTACAGTCACTACACAGTCCATTAAAACGTATGCAAATGTTTTCTTTGAGGAAAACTGGCCCTGAGCTAACGTCTGTTGCCAATCTTCCTCCTTTTTGTTTTTCTTTCTTCTCCCCAAAGCCCCAGTGCATAGCTGTGTATCCTGGTTGCAAGTCCTCCTAGTTCTTCTATGTGGGATGCCGCCACAGCATGGCTTGAAGAGTGGTGTGTAGGTCCACGCCCACAATCTAAACCAGCAAACTCCAGTCACTGAAGTGGGGCACACGAACTTAGTCAGCACACTATGGGGCCAGCCCCCATACAAAGCTAAAGTTTGATTTTGGCCTCCATCAAGACTTTCTTCCTGAAGAAGAGAAAAAAAGAAACTATACAACTTCAATTAATCAAGAGCTGAAATATGATGAGAATAAACTGAGAAATTTAATCTAATAAATCTAATAAAATTGGCCAAGGAATATCATAGAACATTTATGACAATGACTACGAACCACTCTTCAGGACCTATGCCAGAATACGGATTTCTTTGGTAATTTCTTAAATGGTCATGAAACAAATCAAAGTTGAAAGGAAAAAATTATAGAAATGTCAGAAGGAAAATGCTTTAAAAGAAAAAACTTAATTTTATCTATCAAGTTAAATCCATAAAAGTGAATCTAATAAATGGCAGCTTTAAAGCACCTCTGGCTGCAGAGTTTTTTCCATATTTAAAGCAGATTCAAATAAAAGGAATGAGACACACAGATGGTAGCTGCTGCTCTTACTGCTGAGTCAAACAACACTGACTCTTCTGGAAGGAAGGTTAGTGGTCATCAAGTTCAGCCTCTCCAGGGTGTGCCATCCTGGGGCAGCTCCATCCAGTCTCTGAACATCTCCAGAGAAGAGTGAAATCGCTCCTCTCCAGACCACCCCGTTCAAGGCTGGACGTTCCAGAAGGGACAGCCTCCTTTATCTTGAGATCAGTCACACCAACTGCTAGCAAATCCAGCTCCTGCTTGCTGAACACCTTCAATTTTCAGCTTAAATAGAGATCCCAGGTTTAAAATTTGTCCCAGTAGTCAATGGGGAGTCACTGAATAATTCTGAGAAGAGCATGAAATATTCTCCCGGAGGTGCCAGCCTGGTGGCATAGCTGTTAAGTTCAGTGTGCTCCACTTCAGATGCCCAGATTCACGGGTTCGAATCCCAGGCACAGACCTATGCCACTTATCAGCCATGCTGTGGTGGCATCCCACAAACAACATAGAGGGAAACTGGCCACAGATGTCAGCTCAGGGCAAATCTTCCTCAGCAAAAATAAATTAATAAATAAATCCTCCTAGAAAGGAGAGAAGGAGTATTTTAAAAAATTTTTGGAGGTATATTTTAATAGTATTTGGTGACTGGCTGGATATGAGGAGGAGAAAGTATGAGGAATTTAGCTAACCTTGCACAACGCCCAGATTTTGGGCTTAAGAAACTGGGTAAAGGGTTGGGCCGGATGCTATTACCATCCACCAGGGCAGGCAATAAATAAGGGAGCTGGCTGGTGTGGAGGAAAGAGAAGTTCAGGTTGGATCTACTCCCATATCCATATGAAGATTTTTTTAAAGGCAATAGGAAATTTGCATTTGGAATTCAAAAGAGATCTGAGCCAGAAATTTGAATTTGGAGTCACTGACACACAAGGAAAAGACTCCCGAGGGTGGGGGTGGGCGTTAAGATGGACCAAATACGAAGCCTGGGGGAAAGAAGCATTTAGTCAGCAAGGGTCAGGTGGAAGGGGAGGACCAGACGGAGGTGTTTAAAAGCCAGCCCAAAATGGAGAAGGCAAAGCAGGGAGAAGAATGCCATGGAAACCAAGGGATGGGTGATTTTCTGATTGGATAAAAAATATTATACATTTGTTTAAACAATGCTTTTTAAGTATTTTAAACAATTAGAGATTTTTATTAACGTTGAGTGTTAAACACAACCTACTAAATTGAACTGTTAATAATGTTTCTGGATTTTAGGATTATAGCTCCCCAAAGAGAGTATGGATTCACAAAAATTACTTATCATATACAATGCCAACAAGAAAGCCACAATAATTTCAAAAGAATCCACACAATGTATACTATGTTCTATGATTATGCCTCAATTAACTTTGCTGTAAAAAAATAAAGACTGCTTTTAAAATCCCATATGACAATTGTGATATTGTGATTTATAATAAGAAGTATGTATTTGGTCTTTGTCCAGTTTCTGGCACAGCGCTCCTAAAACTTGGAATTTCCTAAGTGATAACAGTGATAAAGGTGTCTTGATATTCATAACAACCCCCTTTCAACCACACCTGAGTGTATGTTACTGAGGTGACTTTTGGAAGCACCTAAGGTTGGGGGCTGGTTGCCAGGGGAACCAGCCATGTGACTGGAGCATTGGAACTTCAGTCCCAGCCCCCAGATCTCCAGGGAGGGGAGAGGAGCTGGAGATTGAGTTCAATTATCGTCAATGATTTAGTCAATCATGCCTATGTAATGAAGTCTCTAAAAAACCAAAAGGAGGGGGTTTGGAGACCTTCCAGGTTGGTGAACACACAGAGATTCAGGGAGAGTGGCGCTCAGAGAGCATGGGAGCCCCTTCCCCATACCTTACCCTATGCATAAGAGATGAAGACATCTGGCTGTTCCTGAGTTATATCCTTTCATAACAAACTGCTAATTTAGTAAGTAAAATGTTCCTCTGAGTTCTCTGAGCCGCTCTAGCAAATTAATGGAACCTAAGAAGGAGGCCGACAGAATCTACAGTCAGTTGGTCAGAAGCCCAGGTGACAGCCTAGACTTTTGATTGCCATCTGAAAGGGTGGCGGTCTTGTAGGACTGAGCCCTTAACCTGCGGGATTTGAAGCTATCTCTAGGTAGACAGTGTCAGAACTGAGTTGAATTGTGGTGTCGCAGAGAATTGGTGGGTGTTGTGGGGCAAAACCCACACATCAAAGTTGGTGACCAAATCTTAACTATAAACTATAGATTTATATAGTTATACTAACTAACCTTTAGGTTTAAAAAATATTCATAAGGGAAATCATACAATACATCTGAAAGACAGTGAAAACATTTCTTTACCCCAACAATAATGAGAAATAATACAAAAGTAAGATACCATTCCCAGTATCAATAAAACATATGAAGCACCCAGAAACGAGCTCAGGAAAGAAAATACGAACTCTCTGTGGAGAAAAGTCTATAATTCTATTAAAAGGACATAAAAGATGATCTGAATAAGCAAAGACATCTTTCACAGTCTTGGATGATATTATGAAAGTGACAATAATCCTCAATTTAATCTACAAATTTAATAAAATGCCAAACAAACACCATCAGGACTCTTTAAGAAACTCAAAAATTTAATTTTATATGGAAGACAACAAGGTCCACCAAGAGCTAAGTCAACTGTGAAAAAGGGGATATTTCTCCTCTAGGTAATTAGATATAGTCCAAAGCTACATTTATAAGAACTGTATGATAGTGACTGAAGACAGAAAATACACATCAAAGGAAAAGAACAGACCCCAGAAACAGACTTATCTCTAATGGGAATGATATTAAGGTGGTATCAAAAATCAGTGAGCAAAAACTATTTAGTAGAAGACGTTAAAAACACCGGCTTGCCCGTAGAGGAAAATAAACCCAAATCCTTACATCACACCCAACACTGAGGATGACTAGATGGATCAGAGGCTTAACTATGGAGGGTGAAGGTTACAGCTAAGAGAAGACCACACAGGACAGAAGGCTTGTAATCTGGAGTGAGAAGGAATGTCTTAAATGAGAAGAAAATAGCACAAACTATAGGTGAAAAGTAGACTTGATGATATCAAAATTAAGTATTTCTGTTCAATGGCACAACAAATTTAAGAGGGATGGACTATTGGGGGAAAATACTGATAATACCTAAAATTGATTCTATACGGTAAGATTTCAGTGATTACACAGAACCGAATCCACTCCAAACAGTTTCAATAGGGAGATACTTACTATAGGGCATTAGTTATTTTACAGAATCTTGGAAGGGCTGAAGGAAAAGATTCTAGTCTTCTTCTAGAAACTACTCACCAAGCCACAACTCAGAACCAGGCCACTAGAGTGGCTGCCTCTCCTCTGATCTAAGGTCCTGCTCGCAGAGCACACTGCTGCTCCAGAATCTGGAGGCCTCGCGGCTGGATGCCACCTCTGCTGCCAGGACCAGAACCGCACTGCCTGCTGCCAGCCACAGCAGCTGCAGGGACGCCCTACGCTGGTCTCAGTGACACTGGCACCCAGACACTAGACCTCTGTTAACGCTGCCCCAGAAGAAGCGGGTAGCTCCTCAGCTGTGCCTGCAAGTACAAGTGACATGAGTCAGTCCTAGGCCTCATTTAGGTCTTCCAAATCTGATGCAAACTCATCAAATCTACACCACATCTGACACACAACCTTCAAGGGACTCAGAAACGTCACTTTCACGTCAGCCTAAGGAGGCGGCTTAGTGACAATCCATGACATCCCTAACATTGGTAATAGTATCACATCAAGAATATACAAAGAACTCATATGAATAAACAAGAAAAATCAGGAAACCTTATCGAAAAAGGTAAATGGATGTGAACAGGCAATTCACAGAAGGGTAACCCACATGGCTAAAAATACACAAGGTTTTCTCAGAGGCACTGTCCACCAGACAGATGTAAAGCAAACAGTAAAACAATGAGTTACCACCTTCCCTCACTGCATTGGTAAAACTTCAAAAATTACATTAATACAAATTGCTGTGCTGATGGAGTATAAACTGGGGGAAACAGTCTGGAAACTACTCTAGCAGTACCTAGACAAAGTCAGTAAATCTTTATTTTATGACCCAGCAACCTCACTACTGAAAACGCATCCCAGAAAAATTCTCATACAGGATCCCATACCAGAACAGCCATCAGGACGATGTGGTGGCAGAGAAGAACAGGAATCCAGATGCTCAGCCCCGTGCAAATGCTTAAATGAAACACGAGGAATGTCCACAGCCACCGAGCTATACATTCTAGGGGACATTATTCACACACAATAAAGGTGACTGGTGCCCCCTGGAGTGTACAATCTCACAGAACTCTCATTCTGGAATATCATAAAGCGGTAAGAAGCAATGAACTTGGTAGATACTCACCCAGAAAAATCTGTAGATTTTTCTCCTAAAGGCTCCTGAGTTTTAAAAAAAAAACCAATAGAATGAACTCTACAACTCAGAATGTTTGTATAAACTTAAATTAAACATACATAGGAATACTACATACTTCACAAAACCACATAGAATTTTCAGGATATCAAGCAATCACATAAAAGCAGTTCCCTCTGTCCACGAAGGGGGCCAGAATAGGAAATGAAAATACAAGGACAAAACGGAGAGTTCTGCACGGACTAAGGTGGGCGTGTGCCATACAGTGAGGGATGTGAGTACACGCACGTTTCTTCCTAAAGACCAGGAACAGAGTGTCCACTGTTCCTAAAACTACTAGGGAGAACATGAGCCATCTAAGGACTGAGCATTCAGGACAGGATGAGAGACAGAGACTGAGCAACATGGAGGGGACAGAAGTGCACAGCATTAGCTATTAATACAGAAAAGTATACGTATTATAAATGTATAGAGAGAGAAATATAAATAGAGAAGAATTAAAACTTTAGCCTATATACTACATATAAATATATACAGTCTACATATTATATACATACATATATGAACACAGACTTTAGCCTTTATTGGAATCACTGAAATGTTTCTAAACTGGGACTGGCCAGTTCATCTTCGTATTTTAGTTTACTCTCTTGCCTTGTGGAGAATTACTGGAGAAGAGCCAGACTGAGGCCAGGGAGAACGTTCAGGATCTCTGTGTGGGCTGATCTGCCCCAGTAAGTGTAGAGGCAATGGGAACAGAAACTACAAGACTCCTTAAAGAGACATTTAAGCATAGAGAAAATGGCAAGACTAACTGATGTCAAGTTCAAGTATGAGAAGGACGGAAGAATCAAGGACTATGTCAAGGCTGGACAGCAATGCCTTGACTGGAAAACCCCGGGGGAGTGTTTAGAAGGTGGGACAAATAACAAGTACAGTTGTGGACACAGCGAGCCTCCTAGACCTGCCACAGCTAAGTAGGATGTGCCTGATGCCAGAGAGAGACAGAGACAGAGAGAGAGAGACAGAAAGACAGAGAGAGAGAGAGAGAGAGACGGGGGTGGGGGGTGGGGGTCGGAGAGGCAGAGAGGAGCTGGAGAGACAGCCCAGGAGTCTATTGGTAACTTTAGTTGGTAATGATGCCAAGAGGTACATACAAAAGGAAACTGGTGACTCAACCTTAGGGGTTTGGCCTAAAGCTAAATCTAAGGCACACGCCCAGCTTTTATCTTCCCAAAGCAGATGGAGTGAAAATGATCTGTGAATTTAGAGACAAATGAGGCTCCTTAGAGAAATAATCCAAGTCAGAGACGAAAGGCTTCCAGGACCACTTTTCCATTTACATCACATTTTCAGCCCAGACAAATGTCTCTCCACTGAAATCACTGCCGTTCTTGTTCAGTCTTAGATGCCCACCCACAATGTACTGGGTCCAATGAGGCAACACACTTCTGGATTTTTCTAAAAACAGAATAGAGACAGATCAAAATCTGTATCCTGAAGTAAACTGCCAAGACACTATCTACACATTTTACACCCTCAAAGCCATTTAACCAAAATAGCACTGCGAGGACAGGAAGATAATATCTTACCTTACATCTCAGGTAGCTGCAAAATGTGACACCCCCCCCACGGAGGATTCACACACCTGACCTCTCCTCACAGGCAAGGACTGTCCACAGCTTTACAAGTGTGGGGGAGGGCAAGGGAGGCCAATTATCTACCTGGCAAATATAGGTTACAAAACGAGTTCTAAACCATTATCTCTATTGTTATCCAGTCGTTTTTACCACTCTTTTAAAAGATAAGACTTGCATGTTAATGAAGAGACTCATTACTTACAAAACTTTCCACCTAGTATTCAAATGCATTCATCTGGGATCCTGAAATAGTTCTATTCTAGTCCGTTTGCTTCTTAATGGGCTTAACAAGCTGCCCTTGTTTAAAGCCAATAAAACTTGTTAAAAAAGTAAAAATCTAGGAGTTCTCAAACCTTTTATCCTTCTAGTCTCTAAGAAATTTTTAATACCAATGCAAACTTGTCAATGAAATACCACAGACTCATAAAAATTACTTGAGTAAGCACATATAATAGTAGAGAAAATTTTAAACACAATAAAAATCAATATATTAACATACACTGAAATATGAGAGCTAACAGTACTACCTTTATTGAGAAGGTTAAAAGGAAAAATGCAAAGCCTATAATCCATCCAAGAATAGGAGATGATTTCTATGGTAGAGAACGAATCCACAAGGACTTGCCCGCTATATTATAAAGACTCCACATCCTCGGAATCCTTGGGGCATACCTCGTACATCCCAGCTCTCCTTTTCCTCTATTTCCATGAAACAAGTCAACCAGCCGCTACACACTATCACTACCCTCGTGTCCAAAAACACAAGGTCTCGAGTTCACATCAGATGACAGCAGTCCAACCAGTCCAAACCTCCTTTAGCATCAGTTAACAATGGATCAAAACTATCAAGGTCAAAACATCACTGCTCTCACCACCAGCTGTTACAGATACCGAAGCATCTTTAGCCCATGGTATAAATGGATCCTCCAGCACAGGGATTTTCTTCAGCTCTAACGATAAAGAAAAGCTCTAAATATGCAGAACATCGCTCTCAGGAGGAAAGGTAACTGCTGGAAGCGTCGCTTCTACAGGATCGCAGGGGTGGATGAGACTCAGAGGAAGCAGCTTCCCAGCAAGACCGCCTTCACCTTTGCAACCTGAGAAAGTGTTACTGAACCAGGTCCGTTTTTGTCCACCGCCCAGAGAGCCAAAAACCGAGACGCCGAGATTGCAGCAGAGAGAGGGTTACTCACAAGGCAGCCACGTGAGGAAGCGAGAACACGAGCCTCAAATTCGCTTCCCCTGAAAATAGGGACTCAGGGGTATTTATGGGATGGAGGCAAGGTGGTCTGAAATGTGGAGGTAGGTGATTGGAGGTGAGGAGAGGTGAGGTAACTGATGATCTGCGCAAGCGTAGTCAGACTCCATGCCTCTTCATAGGAAGCGTGTTCACAAAATGGCGGCGTTAGCATGATCTGAGGGTGGAGTTTTTAGCCTCTTGACGTCAAAAGGTCGCCTATCAGACATCTGTGCGGGCCCAGTTGATGAGTTGGTGGTCTCAACCGGCCTGAAGTGGACAAGGAGTTCTAATTCCCGAAAAACAGCTCACACACCCATTACCATGGTGACCCAGGCTCCAGGGACATGTTACGTATAGGAGCCTAGTGGGAGTCAGCTGACATATTTCCTAAACAGCACAGTTAACAATGGGTGGGTTAAACAGCTAAAAACTATAATCAGTAATTGCAAAAAGGAAAAAACTTTAGTACCTAGATACTTAATCATCAATGGCTGTTTGCTGGTTTCAAAAGAAGGGTACCAAGAAGAGGTAAGACATTACTGACTCCGCCAACAGGAGATCAATGGGTTACTTACAAGGGGAGGCCGACTGAAAGACTTCTTGGCCTGTACCACTGCCATAGCGCTGCTACGGACTTCCTCATACACATCATTCCTTCCCCTTCTGTGTGAGTAAAACCACTTAAACGACAGAGGATTACTTCCCATGCATGTCCACTATATCACAGAGTACTACAACAAAGAACCCTTCTCCTTGAAGTATAGAGAGAGACACAACTGAGCAGCGTTTAAGCATTTCTAAGCATTAAAAACACAGTAGAGGCCTCTGAATTAAGCCTCTAAATTTTCTCAAGAAATTATGCCATTCCCCCTGAAAAATAAAAAGGACTATTTTCAGCCCATTGCAGCTCTGGCCTAACAGATAACAAAGCTTCCAGTGGGTCCAGGGTACAATGGAGACTGACTGGATCGCAGAAAAATGCCAGTAATTTTGCCATCTAATCAACACTTCCAAGTACATCGTGGGGAAGGAGGAAAACACAAATTCTTCTCCCTCTGTCACCCAGAGTGGAGCAGCTGTCAAAGGATAACGACTCTTCAGCGTGATTACCATCCTCTTGTAGCAGCCAATACCTGTTATTATTTGTCCTTATAATTTTAATACCTTGCTTTACTAACTACCATCTCAAATTGATAAGAAGTCATATTTGCCATATATTTACACTTTTAATGTGAAAAAAGCCTTACAAAGCTTTCAATCGCTAAAATTATGTCGAATAACTATCAAGCCATGAGGCAGTAGTTATTTCATCCAAATGGCCCCTTACTGCTAAATTTCATTAACATCAGGTTAGTACTTATAACGCAAAAGCAGAAATGAACAGAGTAATAAAATTTTCTCTAGTTCCCTTTTCTTTCATTATCAATAAAATCTATATTTGGAAGCTTAGAGTTACTGTATTATCATTGCTATTTTAAAACCAACTCACAAAAACAGGGACAGATGTTCTCTCACCACAAGTTCTATGAAAGACGCATTCTATCTCCACACTGATTCAATCCTCAATGAAAATAATTCACTTCAAATACTCAAAAAGGTTAGTAATTTTCCAGCTTAAATTCAACAGGATGTTTTAGTTACCAATAGGAAGCCTAGATACCCAACTTGCCTCTTTAAAAAAAAGGTAAACAAGTATTCATAAAGACCTGTCTGTTCAGTGCCTGTCACATTGATAGGCACATGGCAGGCATGAAATAGATGTCTGTGGATGGACTGACAGAAGAGTGAATGACGGACAGAATCAGGAGAGCAGACAAGGAGGAAGGAAAGGCAGAGGGAGGTGAGAGAGGAGACTGAAAGAATCCATAAATCCAAGAAGTATATAAATATGATAGAGACAGTAAGGGCAGAGAAATCGGGATGACCGCCAGTCAGGTCTAGCCGGTAGAGACAAAACCAGAAGTGGGAATTTAAAGGGCCCTTTTCAGATGCTAAATCAAGAGAGACAGCGTGTTCCAAGGGAGTAAAAACTGTAAGACAGAGGCACAAAGTCGGGAAAATGAAATGCATGTTCTTAGAACAGCAAGCAGATTAACTTGTCTAAAGTAGGGAGTTTATGAAGGAAATCGTGGGAGGTTAAGACTGCAAAGTCAGGCAGCTGTAGCCAGATGCTGTGCAGAACATCAACACTGGGGGCGTCAGCCTGCTGCCTCGTCCCCACCCTCCTTCGAAACTCGGCACCTCCCCCTCATCACAGCCACACCTCCATCACATGCTTTCTTTATCCAAACCCCCAAAACCAAAATTTCTGATAAAGTGACAAAAATGCTACCATCATAGAAAATGCAAAAAAGAAAACCACCTGATGTACAAAGTAAACAATTTGTAAAAAACTAATGCTAGAAATATTGATTTTCACCTAGCATCTGATAACATCCTGTCAAGTTTTTGTATACAGTTTCAGAGTTATTTTGTTCTGTCTTAACAAATTTGGTTTGGACCACTTTGAACAAGAAAGTCTATGAGGCAATAAACCAGGACAGGAAAGCAGATACCACCAACTGTGTGGAGAGCGACAGGGGCCTTACATACACTGTTTCATTTCATCTTACCATTATGAATCTGAAATTACTCCTCCACCTTCATGCATATGTCATTAACTAAACAGCAAAGCCAGGATGCAAACTTACCTAGAACACTACTAGTTAGAACTCTGCTGCTCCCATCACCCAATGGTATATGTTCAGCACCTTCTTAACAGAACCAGAAGGAAACAGTTCTAAAAGCACCTGTCCAATTTCAAGTACACATGGCCTATATCCAAATGCCTAAATGCACTAAAAACGAGGCCAGTCCTCAGCTCACAAGCAGTCATTAAATCCCATCACTGAAGCTCTCGGGCATTTGACTTCTACCCAAACCACAGTCTTAGAGAAACCATGAGGAAGCATCTTTCAAGCCAAACTAAAATGATTTATGAACAGTGCTCCCATCCCAGCTTACGTTCCCAAATTCTACTGATACACGGAACACAACAAGGCAAGATACTGGGAAAAAGACAGCATTCTCATAAAACCTTTTTGTGTTATAGTAAGACTGATGCATTATCTTCCCGACCCTCATTCATTTATTGGACAATAACTAGACAGCTACACTCTGTCGGATGCTAGGGCTAGAAACAAGACTGCTCCTGGCCTTAAAAAATTCACAGTCTGGTAATTTAACAAAGTATATGAAAAAAATCTATACTCCCAGAGTGGGTCCTTCTCTCTATGGATATAAAAATCAAGACTACCTTTAGAAAAGTCAAAATGAGAAGTACACAATCCAAATTCTAAAGTCCACGCCCTTTATTAATTAGCTAGTCCTCCAAAAGCTCACTGATGCCCTCGGTGTCACTTTACACACATTTAACAACAGACTTGGCTTTCTAAGGACATCTCCTAGATGGGCCATTTACCAGCTTAAGGCCCTTAGGCAAGTGACTTCACTTGCCTGAGGTCCAGTGTGCTCATGGGGAAAATGAGGATGAACAGCCACACTTCAGACTGTTGTAAGGATTAAAGATAATTATGCAGTGCACCAACCCAGAGTCTGGCCTTTAGCAGAAGTGCAATAAATATAGCTAACATCATAATCACAGGATTTACAAGCCAATAACGAATTGATCAGAAAAATCAAAATAGAAGTGATGGGAGGGGGAGGAGAGACTAAAAATAGCTCTAAGAATAAACAGCTGACAGGAAGGAAAGAGTCAAGAAAACTACACAGATAAAATCACTCAGAAACAGCAGCCTGGAGCCGCTGGCCTACACACTTCAGGAGCGGTGGAGAGCATCACCAGTGCTTTCACAGGACGGAACAATGATGCAGCTGAAAACAGCATTAAGCCACGTAAAACACATTAAACTTTCTGTTTTAAAAAAGACAGATAAGCACATAACTGACTTTGTTAAGATTCCTATCAAATGTGATTTAGCAACACAAATTTAACATTTTACATGTCTAAACTTTAATTGACTGCAAAACTCTATTAACAAGTTTCTGCTAGAGGAACCTCTCAAATTTCAGGAACCATTTTTTTCTAGTAAACACCAAAAAAGATGTATTTCAAATAAATCAACTGTGAAATATTTCAGTGTCATGGCCTAAGACAGCATCAGTTCCTTAACAGCTAAAACGAGATAAAGTTTCAGTGTCCATCATTGCCAAATGTTTTTATATCTAACAAACAAACACAAACATATGCCATGGAGAGATCTCTTTACTCGAATTTTCTCCCTACTTTTGGAAGGCGGTAAAAGGAGAAAAACATCTGTTCCTTCCTGCAGAGCTGGCAACCCTTATTCTATGGTTTAAAAATAAAAGATGTTTATGGAAGCTTATAGATATAATGATCACCTGCTTCAAAGGCAGCTGGCAATTAACTGATCCAAAGACACAGCAAATACAATTTTTTTAAAGTGAAAAAATTTCCCTAAGGACAATATTAGTGCTCCCCAAGTCTCTGGTAATTTCCAAGACACCCATAAATTAGTAGAGGACGGTAAAGAACCAAATGTGATGCCGGAGGACAAGAAAACAGACAACAGCTGAGAAACTGGGGCCTGTGTCCATCTGGATTCACTCTTATACCATGAGAACGGTGGTTTCCACGAGAGCTGCCTTGAGAAAATCTGGTTGTCTCTGACCAACGCGCACCTCTCATCCAGCCCACAGCAGGTCGGATGTCCAACAATGAAAGGAACTCACCTTATCAAAAACAGAAACTGAAAATCTCATACGTGAAGCCCTTAAATTTTATAATATCTCTTAAAAACAGTCTTTACTCTGTAGGTCGTCTTACAGTGTTGAACACCCAAAGTGAGTAATAAGCAAGGACAGTCAGACCTGAATCAGTAGACTAAGCTTCTATTTCTGGCTCTGCTCTGAGTGAATCACAGGGTGGCCTTGAGAAGTTATTTCATCTCTCTATTTACCTCCATTTCCCCACCAGTTACAGGGTTAGGTTCAATTTACCAATTCTTTTTTTTTTTTTTTTTTTTTTGAAAAAAAAGGGAGTGGGTGAGATAAATACATGGAAACTGCTACACAAATATCTACTGGTCACTGCCCAACAACACCCAACCATCAAATACAAAGTAGGTGATGTCCACATTAAAACCACTAGCTCTATACTTTTACTCTGCACGGCAAAAGATTCTGCCTGGGGAAGTCAACAGGATCCAGGTCCTTCCTGAAGACGACTCCTGTAAGAGTCCCAAATTTCCCACTGGAAATAGTACTTAAGCAAATTAAAATGTAATGCAACGTCCAAGAATACACTTTGACCTTGGACCTTTTTAGAGTCCTACGGTATTCAGGACTATCAATCCTCCAACGGAGGCCTCCTCCCTCACCCCCTGCCAAGGGGGCAAGTCCCCGCACCCTCGACGCTCCCAGAGCACCGTGCTGCATCTCCGTCCCTGCGCAGGCAGTCAGTGAGCCTTGGAGAGGAAGAACCATGACTGACTGATGCTTGGATCTCCTACCACCTCCCATCCTGTCTGGAAGAATGTACAATGTACGTAGGCATGTATACATGTATTTGTTAAATGAAGGAAACGAATATATTTCCAAAGTCCAATGCTACTAGGATGAGCAACCATTAATATTAATGAAGGGCAGTCTTAATTATGGTGACATTTTCATTTTTGGAAAATTAATATATAAATGAATGTTACCTAGCGAAAGAGGAAATACATGATTTCTCACCAACATTAAATTCACAAAAATTAACTCAAGAACTTTCCAATCTTCCTCCTTCAAAAAATGGTCTTTCGGGGGTTTTTAGGTTGTTTTTTGTTTTTTTACAATTTATCTAATGGGTATTAGATGATAAACATTCCTTTCAACTTAACCTACTCGATAAAGGAAAGGAAGGAAAAGAAGTAAAGAAGAGAGAGCGCCAAGTATGTAACATGACTAGAAGAGGCTACTCTTGCTGTTTTTTTTTTTATTCTAGTTGTAAGTGCCACTGGTGGTGCTATGTGGGATGCTCCCTCAGTATGGCCTGATGAGCGGTGCCATGTCCACGCCCAGGATTGGAACAGGCGAAACCTGGGCCACTGAGGCAGAGCTGACTAACTTAACCACTCGGCCATGGGGCTGGCCCCAAGAGGCTACTCTTAAGTATAAGAATCCATAAATGTGGGGCCGGCCCAGTGGCACAGCAGTTAAGTATGCACATTCTGCTCTGGCAGCCTGGGGTTTCCGGGTTCGGATCCCGGGTGTGGACATGGCACCGCTTGGCACACCATGCTGTGGTAGCCATCCCCTATATAAGATAGAGGAAGATGGGCACGGATGTTACCTCAGGGCAAGTCTTCCTCAGCAAAAAAGAGGATTGGCAGCAGATGTTAGCTCAGAGCTAATCTTCCTCAAAAAAAAAAAAAAGGAATCTATAAATGTAAAAGACAGGCCATAGGTGAAAATAAAAATGTGGTCAAACAAGTCACGACCACAACATTAACAGCATTTGGCCAACCAAGAAGTAGCCACACTGACCGATAAATATCATCTAAATAATGTTTTATAGATAGCCTATTTATTAAAGTAATAGGACGTAAGATGTTCAGCTTTTCAAATTACATTTGAAATGTTTAATCATTCAAACATTCATCACAAACCTACCAGCACCTGCATGAATTTTCATTTTTTCCTACTCCTTGAATTCCTACTCAATATTTCATTTCGTAATGAAGAGCCAGGGTTAATAAACATAAACGTAGCCACCCTCTACCATTGGGTGCTGAAGGTAAGGACTTGCGATCCCATAAGCCTGTAAGAAAGGACGAACTCATCACACCACTTGACCTTTACCACAGTAAACTGACCCTTCAGTCCAGCCTTAGGGTGCCTATCAGAGTCTATAACAAATGCTAAGGAGAGGTACCCAATCTGGACCTTTGGCCTTCTCACCTTCACTATCTCCAAGCTATACCTTGTTTGATTGGACCATGAAACCAAGTAAAACTTATCCCTAATACTCTATTTATTTATTAATCTTCTACAGGCATGTATCAGATCTAGTTGCATCAGCAAACAGGAGTGACCACTTAACTTGACTAAGTGGTCTACCCAGACGGCTGCAAGATAGAAACTACGTACCACATATACACACGTACTCAAAGATACGGACAGTCAGGGATCACCTTTGGATGGTACTAGAATGACCTGTTTCTCCAACACTCACCCTTGTCAAAGGGCCATGAACAATTTTGTTCTTTTTAATGCTGTGAGGATGAGGAAGAAAAAGAATAATGGCTTAGCTAACGATGCAAAAAAAGGAGTTTATGTGCCCGGCATGACACTAGACGTAGAGAACTGTAGATACCCTGGGGAAATGGACAGAGCAGCCCTTTCTAGAGATGACGTAGGACAGACACAACTAGGTTGTTCCCCTTCAGACCTTCTAAGAAAATCGAAATTTCACTAAGCGGGTAAGCGGCTGAGCAGGACGTAAAGGGACTCCCCGGGAAGAAGGGACACGTCAGGCAGTTCCCGGCTCTCAGAGCCGGGGCAGGCGGCAGGGCAAGGTCCCGATGGGCAGACGCTGGGTGCCCCGAGGCCGGCGGCAGGGCGCGCTCACCTGTGAACACGTTCTGGAAGCCGCCGGCGGGCGGCTGGGCTCGCGCTGGGGGCGCCCCTCCGCCGCCGGGGGCGCCGGCCGCGCGCTCCAGCAGGTGCGCCGAGCCCCCGGGCCGCGGCGCGCGGGCGCCCAGCTCCTCCGTCCAGTCGGCCGAGCGGCTCAGGCCGCCGGCGAGGCCGCCGTCCGCCCGCTGCTTCTTGGCCGGGGCGGCCGCGGAGGCGAGGGCAGCTCGGGGCCCCCGGCTCAGGGAGGACTCCAGCCGCCTCTTGATCCTGGGGCTCTGGCTGGGGGACTGGTTCGGTGAGTGGTTGGGCGAGCTGAGCTGCCGGGTGGTGGTCTTGATGTAGCAGGGGGTGATGAGCGGGTAGGGCTTGAAGCAGCGCGGGCTGGGTGCGGGGCTGCCGGGCAGGGAGGCGGCCGCGGGGGCGCCGGGCCCTCGCGCCCCCTCCTCGGGCTCTGCCCCCAGCCTCTGCGGGGCCTCTCCCCGCTCCAGGCCCCACTCTTCCCCCGGAGAGCCTCGGGGGGCATCCTCAAAAGCATCCTCCTCGCCGTCCTCATCCGTGTCCCCAGCCCCGCGCACAGGGGCTCCGGCAGCGCCCTCGCCAGGTACGGACTCGGGGAAGGGGAAGGCGGTGGACGAGGGCGAGTCTGCGGTCGCGGGCTGGGCCGCCGGCAGGCCGGGCGCCTCCGAGGCTCCGTGGGCGCCGGGAGGCTGCGGCTGCTCGGGCAGCGGGGGCTCGGCAGCCAGGCTCTCGGGCAGGTCGGAGAGCGCGGACAGCGCCTGCTCCGTGTCTGGACTGCCTGGGGCCTCCCCGGCTGCGCTGCTCGGCCCCAGCAGGAACTGGTCCAGGCCCAAGAAGGCCCCAGGCTGGGGGGAGGCGGCGGTGGGGGGCGCTGCAGGCTCCTCGGAGCCCTGGAGCTGCAGCTGCTGCTGGAGCTGCTGCTGCTGCTGCAGGCGGATCGCCTGCTGGATGTCTGAGAGCAAATCCTCCTGTTCCGTAGCCGAGTGAAAGCTATAGATATCCGTGTCCGAGCCTGAACTGGTCCTTTGTCCATCCTGCGCCCCTGCCGCAGCTTCCAAATCCCCAGCGACCGCCCGGCCCCCGGCCCCAGCCTCGGCTGGCCCCGGGCCACCTGGACGGGTCACCTCAAAAGGGTCGGCACACTCGGTATCCGACAGGCCTGTCTCATCCGCCGAGAGGCTGAGGTCCGGGGTCTTGGTGGCCAGGGAGTGAGCGCTGTCCAGCTCCCCGGTCTGCAGGGCCTGGGAGTCCAGCACATCCTCGCGGGAGCCGCCGGCGCCTTTTCCCTTGGACAGGTTCTTCCTGATCCGCAGGTTGGAAAACACCGAGGCTCTGGAGTCCGACTTGCTCTTCTTCTTGCCCGGCTCCCCGCCGCCGCCGCCGCCGCCACCGCCACCGCCGCCGCCGCCCCCTCCCCCTTTGCCGTGCTTGCCCAGCGCCTTCTTGCCCCCACTCCCCTTCTTTGTGGCTTCCACATCTCTGGGCCCAACAGCATCCTCGGCGCCGCCGCCGCCTTCGTGCAAGGCATCACCTGCGCTCCTCTTCAGCTTCCCATCCTGGTTCCCCATGTTGTACTCCCGCTGCTGCGCTGCCGCTGCGCCTCGAGCAGTCAGGCCATCACGGCCCTCCTCGGCCCCCGGCCCGGGCGAGGGGAGCCTCCCAGGCAAGTCAGGCGGCGGGGCGAGCCGCTGAGAGAGGAGGCCGCCGCGCGCCCGGCCGGCCCCGCGCGCATCTGCCGCCGCTTTGCATAATGCGCTGCGGCCCGGGGCTGGCGGGGCGCGAACATGCTCAGTGCGGCGCGCGGCGCCCACCAATGGCAGCGCGGGACGCAGCCCGGGCCCGGCTCCCCGCTGGCCGCCGCCGCCCCCTCGGCCCCAGCTCGCCTCCCGGCTGAACGCGGGCGCGAAAAATGTTTCCTCTATCTTGGGAACTTTAATCTCCACCGTGCGAATCGAATGCATTGTTCCCGGCTGAAGAGCTGGTCAGCTGGAAGATGCACACCAAACTTCAATGCTCAGGGACCTGCCACGAGAATAGTTAAATGAAAAAGAAAAGTTTAAACGGGGAAAAACTGAAGCCAAGTCCCACTTTAGAGGTGCTGTAATATCAGGGCCATATACACACCCCAACCCCACCCCATGCAGAAGCATGGTCCTTCAATAAATATTTGTGGAATGAATGGCTTTTCCTTAATAACTGATCATCTTGAACACTGTTAATGTGCTTCAGCATATGGTTTAGGCAAGGTTACCACATATAGTGCTGCTTTTATGTCTCATGCGGACCTTGCATCTCGATGAGAGAACACTAGCTGTCATTTCAAAAGTTCATTTTTCAAACTTTGTTTGACAAAACGGCGAGGAGGGGAGTCAGAAAATGCTAAGAGATTAGAGTTGATTAAAATGCTAATCTCCAAAATTCTATGTGTTCACCATATAAATCAAACAGCATTTGTATTCAAAAAGGGTGCATATGCCAAACTCCCAGGAGGTCAAACTCATCAATATTAAACATGTTCCTATTGTTGCTGCCCATAAAAAAGAAAAAGACAAAAAGGAAACACCCTTGGCGGCACAACTCACGAAATCAGATGTTATGCTGTTCACCACCGCTTTCCCAAGCAAACCCTTCAAGGCAAACTGTCCTTGCCTTTATTATAAAAGTTTGCAGCAGTTTACAGTAACGGAGTTTCTTAACTTTCTGGCTTCATTATTAATATAAAATTTTTCCTTCTTGTAAATCTTGTCACAATTTTAATTACTTAGGAAATTTAGTTACCTATATTAAGAAAGCATTTTTAAACATCATTGGTATCTAAAGAAGCTCCAAACTATAAATAAAAATAAGACTAAAGTGGCATTAATCAATAACGTTACAAGTATTTAAGTTAGAAGTTCACTGTTAACCACTTTGAAAATACGGAAATGCTACCCAGCAGGTTAGTATTTTTAAAATAAGCCCAAAGGAGGATAAAATACTACATGTTGTATGATGCAATTTAAATGCAGCTGGCATATGTTCCTTCACACATTGTGAAGCAACATTTTAAACCTCCCTCCTTAAACATTTTTATCAAAATTAAAAAATTGGTCATATAAGTCCTTGCTGTAAAAGCATTACATAGCAATAATTTCTGGCCTTTTTCAAACTGTGTTCTTAAAAATAGATGCTAACTTAAGGTCAGGTGGCCAGTTGTCCTCAGGTGGCCCTTTTGAGTAAAGAGTTTGGAGAAATCAACTTTAATAGCTTTGCCAGGGTACTAACCCAGTCTCGGAGGGATTCCGGAGCACTTGAAAAGCCTTTGTTTCACCTCCTTCACAAGACTGCTCTCTTCTTGAATCTGGGCTCCTCAGAGGGCACAGTTTGCCTAAGGCTATTAGAATTGTCTGCTTCTTTGGGTACTGAGGTACTATGAATTTTGATTTTTGCTCTTTCTTTAAAGGGATGATTTTGATTCTGAACTATTTGTTTCCTTACTATTTTCTTTTGGGATCTGTTCTGCAAATTCTGGAGATAAAAGGAGTGAGGAAGGAAGACAGGGAAGGGGAGAGAAGACTGCTGCTGTTTGGCATCCTTTGAACGTGAAACAATAGATGACAGTTGTGCAGCAGGTCACAGCTGACAAAGCTCTGTTACACGCAAAGGCTTGTTTGAAACTCACAAGTGTGGGTATCAGATGTAGGTAGTACCCTCAACCCATTTTAATTAACGAATAAGCTCAGACTAAGATTTGTCCAAGGTCACAGAGCAGCAAAGGTGATACTTGAACCTATGAATTTAGATCCCAAATTTCTTATAACAAACAACACTGTGCAGTTTACTCTTGCACGGACTGGTAAAAGCATCAAAGGTTTGCCAAAATATTCCTTGGTATTTAGCAGTCCCAAAGATGCCTGGGACATGGCCTAAGCTTAACTCCATTGGAGCAAGAAAGAATATCACACCTGTAGTTGCAGAAACATTTTTAACAAAAAGAGATCCTACCTGTCCACAAACTAGGTGCCAGGATGCAGAAGAGCAATAGGCAAATGTGGCCAACGTGTCTGTTCAACAACCTAATCTAGAGTAATTGTTGGTAAAAGTCTTCAGTATTAGCATCCCCAAAAGGCACAAAAACGGTATATAAAACAAAATGCAGGGCTACCCATTTTCCAATAAAGGGAACTGGATATGGACTTTAAAAATAATATAAGAAAAAGTAGATTGGAAAACTTTAAACAAATGCTGAACTCCAATTCATAATATGCATATGCGGACATAGGTGGGATAAACGTATTGATGTCTGCATGTCACTCTAAGATATATCCAATAAATAAGATGCCTTCATGGACAGATATGTGATAAAGCAAGTATAGCAACATTGTAATTGTATAATTTAGATGATGAATATATGAGTGTTGCTGTAAAATGCTTTCAGTTTTTCTGTATGTTTGTATGTTTCTGGGTAAGAAAGTGAGTGGCAACAATGTGTGAATTTCCCAGCCTCTTTGAAATTAAACTCGTGTACTGGTTAATGGCACTCAATAAACACTAAATGAATGAACAGTTCTCCTCTTCACTTTCACCTACCTGTTTGTCTGAATGACATCTTTTCTTTTTCTCTCTTTCTTCAGCCCTCCTCCTCTTCCATCACTCTCTCAATTGACTATAAAATACACTGAAGTGGTTTTGATACTTGTTTTTTTAGTTTTCTCTCTGCTTAACCTTGGTGGAATGTTTGAGACGCTCTAACAAAACAATCAGACTGCGTTTTAATTATCCACCTCATCCTTTTCTCCAACAGGTGAATGACCTTCTCTGAGCAGACAACTCTGCCCTGACGTCAATTACTAAGACTTTGCCTCCCAAATCCGCCTCTCAGCCCTGACTTCACGCCTACACTCCTGACCCCCGGACCCACTTCCTAGAGAACACTTCTACCACCATGCCCCCACTCAAGCCCAGCATGTCTGAAACTGAATGCATCATCTCTTGCATATCTCATCCTCCTTTATTTTTTTATCCAGTAAAAGCACCACAATCTCTCCAGTTGCCCAAACCAGACTTGTTGCTGACTCCTCCTCTCCTCATTCCCCAACATATACCAGTCTCAGAGACTTCTCTATTCTACCTCCTTAAACTCTCTCAAATCCATTCATGTCTCTCACCCCAACTGCCGCTTCTCTTGCCTCCCACCCCCACCTCCAACTCCCATCTGTTCTCTCTCATAATCATTAATGCTTCTCAACTGGGGTGATGATTTTGCTCCCCAAGGGACATTTGGCACTGACATTTTTGGTTGTCAATGGAGGAGGTTCTGCTGGCACCAGAGATGCTGCTAAACATAATGCGTAGGATAGTGACCCACCCCCCAAACAAGAATGATCCAGACCCAAAACTCAATAATGCTGTGGTTAAGACACCTCCTTTACCATGAAGTCTCTCACAGAGCTGATGGTCAATAAGTGTTTACTGAATGAGTGAAAGAATGAAGATTCTTTCAAAATTCTATTTTTCAGTTATTAAGCTAAATCAGAAATTTGAAGGCAGAACCTAACAGGACAAATAAAATTTTAAACGCTGTATCTATAGTACCAAATACCTTAAATGGGGAATTATCTCTTCTCTGAGGCATTAGTACATGAAGTGTTTCCATGAAACTATGCATCTGTATAAATACTCCAATTCCCCACACACTTGATAACATTATAAAAAATCCTTGCTTTTACCAGAAATTTTCTGGCAACCAGGACAGAATTCCCAGAGCTCTTTTTACAGAGATAATTATGTGCATCACAAACAAGTAGTTATGTAGCTTTCGATTTTTCCTGACATCTTTCATTTTATCACCAATGCAGCACTTGGAAATAAAATGTGTACAAAACAGAAAAAAAGTCAAATATTACTTCTCCAAGCAATGTAGAGTATACTACAAATTTGTTTCTATATTAGAAAAGAGTTAAAGGAAAGAATTCCAGGTCACATCTCTTCCTCCCTCTTAGATATGGAGGCACACGTAGATTTCAACACGTCAGCCAAAAAGTTTCTGGCTTATTTGCAACTGAGAAACAAAGGAAGAAATGAAAATATGTATTTTCTTCTTACATCACCAGGAATCTCCTACAAAGCTAAAGGGTTCTGGTATTGAATCTCCAGATATACCCTTTGTCAGTGAAGTTGGCCTTTGTACTCGAAAGGGACCGCTCAGGGACTATCAAGTTGATTGTCAACAACCATTCAGAATTTGCTATGGAAAGCCCACTGTAAGTGTCTCAGCCCATCATGTGCCTTGTTCAGTGGCAAGAAGTGACAGAAGGATTCTAAAGACAGAGCCAATAAGAAATGAAGGTCAAGGAAGCCAATCGTTAGCCTTAGAGTAGCGCTTTCCAACACAACACAAGGCAAGCCTCATCGGTAATTTCTAATTTCCTAGTAGCTACATTAAAAAGGTAAAAAGAAACAGAGGAAATTAATTTTAATAATATATTTCACTTAACCCCAAATATTCAAAACATTTCAATAAAAAAATCAGTAAGAATTATTAAGGAGATATTCTACATTCTTTCTTCATACTAAGTCTTTGAGATCCAGTGTGAATTTCATACTCACAGTAACATCTCAGTTCAGACAGGCCACATTTCAATTGCTTGGTAGCTATTCATGACAAATGGCTGCTCCTTTTGGACAGTGCAGCCTTAACCTTAGATTTTTGAGAGATTCTTGAGCAGAATCTGCAAAGGCTGACCCAAACCATGTTATTGAGTTTTAAAACGGTATTATGTATTCTGATGGACTTAAAATGACTTGTAGGTATTAGAGCATTATATGTTTCACATGTAAGCATAACGTTGTTCTCACATTGTGGGAAAAAATTCAAAATCCTTTTTTTAACCATTCAGTTGAATAGAGATGTAATAGGGGCTTGTCCTTGCTCTGGACAGAACTCGCCACCACTACAATAAAGAATTCACAGAGCAGGAACGACCACGGGAAGAGATTCTAGTATAAATATGGACAGAAGAGAGGGAACTATATTCCGGAGAGCACTCAGTTTTAGCAGTCTTTTCTCTGCCTTAACTACGAAAATAAGGGCTACCCACAAAAGCTAGGCCAAACACATGGATTTTCATTAAGCCAAGACACCATGAACGAATAGCATGCATACTCAAATTTTTCCTAATAGACATTAGTTTGTCCATGCATATTCCAGAAGATGATCTTAATATTGATTTAAATCACACTGCTCCCTAAAATCTTCACTATGTAAATATATTTTTAAAAGATGCTTTTACATTGAATTCTAAGTGTCAGCATTTTCTCTGAGAATGGAAGAGTCAATTTGGCTAATTATCACAATATGGAAAAAGGCCAAAAAGGATGAAGAAGAGAAAATAAACTTTTTCATTTAGGGCCAATGGCTTGAGTGCTCATCATGAAACCAATGCCTTAAACCTTTGCAGTTCCACACAGAAATTAAGGGGAACTTGTTCTGATCAGAAATGAATCCAAAGGAAGTTTGAGACTTACATCTCTCACTGCAGATCCTTCCAGAGAACCGTCTCAGGTAATCAACTCTTCGCTAGGAAGTGGCTGCTGGCCAGGTTTGTTGTTTGTCAGCACAGAGTAGTGGGTTCAGCGAGAAGCTTTGCGTCCGCTTCATTTTCCAGGGAAGAGCAGGACAAGGCTGGTGGGGGATTTGATTCTCCTCACCTGTGCGGGAGCTTCAGTTGTATAACCGTGCTCTCAGGGTGCTCACTGGGGAAGGGCAAAATTTACCCTCGACAGCATAACTAATTTTTCTTGTGATTGTATAGAAACGGCTGTCACCAGAGTTTTAGGGCACAGTGATTACATTGCTTACTCACTAGGAATTAATTTATCAGTATCTACCACCACACTAAATCCTTCCTGCTTCAGAGATTAGGGAGGCAGGCAAAGAAAACTGATTAGGAAGACTGCCCTTCCTGACCCCGACGATACATTAAAGACTGCTGGAGCTCTGTAGTGCTCATCTAGTCTTCTAGATACTTCCTAGCCAAGGAAACATCTTCTAGGCCTTTCTTCCTCTGCCCCACTGAAGCTCCCGGGACTTCATCCAAGGCAGATGCATACACGAGACTAAAAGATGACAACGAAAGTGAAGATAGTGGTAGAGCAGTTGAGTGGTCTCTTTTACAATTTAAAATATCCCTTCTTTGGACTTTGCGGAGTTGTTGACCTTGAGGTGCTTGGGGATAAAGGCCCAAGGTGGGCTAATTTGTCTCCAGGGAGAAATAGCTTTATGGGCCTCAGGTGACGATGGGTTCGCACGCTTCCAATTGCCTCAATCTCAGCCGCTCAGTGGAAGCAGGCTGAGTATAGCTCCACCGCTGTGCACCCAGCTGCCTGCTGGTCCACAAGATGTGTCAACTCCTGCAAAGAGGCAGCTCCCTTCTGTGTTTAAGGAACTTGAAAGCGGGCTTGGGAGCCTGACCTGCTGTATTGTTGTTGTTGTTTTTACTTTTAATTAATTTAAATTTCTTTTTCCAGTTTTATTGAGATCAAATTGAAATGCAATACTGTGTAAGTTTAAGGTGGACAGCAGAATGACTTGACGTGTACAGGTTGTGAAATGATTTCCACAATAAGTTAACACCCATCTTCTCATACATTTACAAAAAAATATTCTTTCCTTGTGATGTCCTTCTGATATTCATAAGGACTCACTGAGATTCCTTAAGTGGTAGGCACTACACTAGCAGGTAGGTATATAACGGTGATTAAGACAGCCTTGCATCTGCCCTCAGGGAACTTACAGTGTAATGGGTGAGGCGAGACAGACAGTGCACAAGTCAACAAACTACATAGCTACAAACAGTGGTCATGGACTTGGAGGTTAAGACAGGTGCTCTGTCTAAGAACAGGAATAACCTACCTCACCGTGGGTGGCAGGGAAGGCCTCTCCGAGAGCCTGATGTTCACGATGAGAAATGGAGCTTGAGAAGGACTTAAGCAAGCAAAGGTGGGAGCAAAGTCTGAGGGCAGAGGTCAAAGTGTGAATAAGGGTTAGGAAGCCAAGTAGTTTCCTGGTCAAAGGAACTGGGAAGGTAGCTCCTGCCTCAGACTCTGCCTACCTTCACAGCACCCAAGTTCCTGGGAAGTCCCTGAATATTTCATGTTTCCATTTATCACCTATTTTCAATAGAACAGAATGGAGTATTCATTATTTAATATCTTTTGAGAACTATCTGATCCTTGCAATTATTTATGTAGCTAGGGTATGAGCCAAGCGATGGTATGAGTGGGGGAACAGAGATGCATGGAATCACCTTGAGAGCCCCTTCAAACTGAGCAGTGGGTTCCTCTGCCCCGACCCCACTCCCACCATTCTGACAGGTATCCACCCTCTGTCCTTTTCCTGTCCCTAAAACCATTGAAAGAAACGTCTAGAAAGACTTATTTTAACCACCTCCTACTTCCTCCCTCACCATTGTATCATGATAAATTAAATGCCCCCTCCTGTTTTTGATGCTCCTTGTTTAAAGTAGCTCGCTAGTTTGTAAGGAGAATTGGCTTCAGGGAAAATGGGTTCAAATCTTAACTTTACCATTTAGCTTGGGTGATTTGGGACAAATAACTTAATCTCTCTGATGTTCAATTTCCTCATCTGTAAAATAAGTATAATTGCAGCTACTTTATAAGATCATTGCAAGGATTTAGATAATACGTGCAAATAGCCTCGCACACATTAGGTGCTTGATAAATGTTGAACAAAGGAAACAAGAGCCAGTTAGGTGTCCAAATATTTCCAGACCTCTTACAGCCAAGGCCTCCTAGAAACACAGAAAGGCGGAACTGTTAATTCACCAAGACGGAGGACAGCTGCCAGGCATGAGAAGCTTGACACTTTCAAGTTTTGTTGCTGGGTGTTCTAACTGTCGTCATCTTGTCAACAAAGACCCTTTACTTATGCCACCCTCAGTTGAGTGCCAAGCGGTGAGTGTTTTTCTGATTGGTCCAGGGTTTTCCTGCCCCTAAATGCTGGATTTTATCCACCGCAGCCTGAGTGATGTGGGTTAGGACAGACCAAGCCCTGAGTCAGTGTAGCCAGGACTCCTAACCAGAAGGTTCTGACCGAGCCGAGCTTTGAGTCCACTTCAGGGAAAGAACGTTTATCCAAGAATCTCCAAATATAACGAAGGGCAGACATGAATCCATCCCAGTACCCCAGATATGATTACATCTGGGAGGTTCCTCAGAATACGTTTCTGAGCTAGAATACATTTTCATGACCTAATAGTAAAAATTAATAGTTTTAGTAAATGGATAAGTAAAATGTGGTCTATCCATACTATGGAATAGTATTTGGCAATAAGAAGTAAGGAAGTATTGATACATGTTAGCATACGGATGAACCGCAAAAGCATTACACTGAGGGAAAGAGCAAGACAAGAAAGACCACATCTGTTATGATTCTGTTTATATGAAATGTCCAGAAAAGGCAAATCTATAGAGACAGAAAGTAGACTAGTGGTTGCCCGGGGCTTGGGGTAGGAATGGATAGTGACTGTAAATGAGCATGAGTTTTATTTTGAGGGGGAGGGAAATGTTCTAAAATGAGATTGTGGTGATGGTTATACAAGTGTGTAAATAGACGAAGAAATTGTTGAACTAAAACAGGGGAATTTATAGTACGTAAATTACATCTCCACAAAACCATTAATAAAAAAATTAATTAAAAACATGAACAGCTCTCACTTTGGACCTCAGCTTACAGGTAGTGATTTCCTGATAAGAAATGGCCCATTGCGCACTGCTCTGTGGCCTTGGCCTGGGTGCCCAAATTCAACTCACCTCTCGGGTCTAAAAGGAACCTCAGAGTGGGTTCCAGAGATGAATGTACCGAGTTGTGATGGTGGGGGAGCTGAGGAAGGGGCTGTCTCACTAGACAAGTCAGCCAGGAGAGCTCCAGTGGGGTTTGTCGCGTTTTGTTGCGGTAACAGGTCAGCTGGTAGACTCATTATGAGTCTGCTGTCCCCAGCCCCCAAATACTAAAATGTTTCTTTTTAGCAAGAGATGAGCTAAAGAGAATAAAATGTTCTTCAAAACTGCTAAGCTGCAAAATGGACCAAAAACGCATTAACTGCCAGTGAGCGTGACAAGGACCATCAAACATCTCAGTCCCCAGCAAGGAAACTTTTCTGAACCAGTTTTTAACTCTCCTCTTCACTGATCTGACCATAAGAAGGGAAAGACTAGGCAAAGTGGGAAACTCCATTCAAGCCCACGTTTGGTTTTCTCATCCCCAAATCAGTACTCAATACTGATTAATTACTTCATATATGTACAAACGGTCTCCATTAAGGAATGTGTAGTTGCAAGGAAACAAAATCCACTCAAGGTCCAGAGGAAAGAGTTTTTTTTTGAAGGACATGATAGGCATTTGCAGAGACTTCCAAGGACAGGAGACAAAGGACCCTGGGCCATATACACGACTTAAAAGTCATCACACAGCTACTTTTGTCCATCTGTCTGTCTCCCTGGACTCCCTCTTGCCTTACTTCTCTCTGCGTGTCTGCGATCTCCTGTTTTCTCTGCTTACTAAACAGCATGGACGTGGCCTAAAGTGGCTGAGCAAGGCCAGGTTCTGCATAACCTTACAGTTGAAGTACTGAGCAATGTTTCACTTACCCGACTAGGGACGGTTCCACCAATGTCAGGTGTCCACCCTGATCCAACCAGCTGAGGCCAAGAGAGAAGGGTGCCTAGGTCTGCCAGGGTCACACAGGTGCACTATGGGAGGGAGCATGACGTTCCCCAAAGATGTCCATGTCCTAATCCCCAGACCTGTAAGTACATTACACAGTGAGGGGGAATTAAGGTTGCTTAACAGCCGGCCTTGAGATGAGGAGAATACCCTGGATTATCCAGGAGGGCCCAATGTGGTCTCAAGGGTCCTTAAAAGTGAAAGAGGGAGGCAGGAGGGTCAGCATCCCAGAAAGAGACTTAAAGACAGAGCAGTGGTCAGAGTGATAGGAGGAGGAAGCCATGAGCCAAGGAATGCAGGCAGCTTCTAGAAGCTGGAAAAGGCAAGGAGACGAATTCTCCCAGAGCCTCCAGGTGGAGCGCAGCCCTCCTGACTCTTTGACTTTAGGTCTCCTGATTTCCAGAACCGTAAGATAATACATTGGTGTTATTTTAAGTCACTAAATTTTTGCTAATTTATTACAGCAGCAATAGAAAACTAATGCACTGTTTAAAGAATGAATCTCCAGGTTACATGGATTGGCCTCAGAAGGACTTAAAATTTAGCCTTCAGGCCTTACTCATTAGCAAATTGTGCTTCTATAAATACAGGGAAATACATACATACATTCTATGTATCAGGATGCTACTAGGAAAGAGGCTGCTTATCTTGTCTTCCTGTGCTGGGCACCAGAGTCTTGACTGTAAGTGTTAATTTGGGCACATCCGGTTCAGACATCTGTCTAAAGTCATACACAAAACGGTTCTTCAATTTGGGGCATTAAAGTGGTAACAAGGATTGATCGAGACTGAGCTGGCCACAGTAAAGAATCAGAACCACAACTCCTTTGCTTAACGATTGACTTAGAGGACAAATAATATATGGGCTTTAAATTAGCTCCCAATTCTTTAACAAAAGTTTAGTCTACTTTGATCCTGCTGTCTTTGGTTTTAATTTCCCTCTATACGATGACATCTCTCTCCCTCTGCCCTCGGCCTAACTATAAAACATCTCCAAATCCACTTGCCCCCTTCACATTTCCTCCAGGTTGCCTCAAAGACATTCCAAATCTAGCATGTGCAAAAGAATCCACTGACTGCACCCCACCCTGCCCATGACCTCATGCTCTAGCCTCCTTTATTCCCTGACCTAAGAGCTTGTCAGTTGGAGAACCTGGAAAGTCATTCTAAATGCTTTTTTTTTTTTTGGTTTTTTAATTCCTAAACATTCCTAAAATCTGCCTTCCTCTGCACAGCCACGGTCAAGCTCAAAGCCCTCAGCTTCTCTCTCTGGGACCGGCGTCACAGCTCCTCATTAATCTGCCACAACGCATGTTAACTTCAATCCGTTCCAAGAGGACCACAGATAAAAATTCTAACATGCAAATCTAATCACTTAACACTCCTATGTAAAACCATCCATTAGTCTACATCACCTGCTCCCACTTAAGGCCCTTAATAATCTGGTCCCTAACTCTTCCGTTTCATGCTAGAGTCGTATGTGTGATTGCTTCCCTGGCATCCTAGAAAGCACTCGATTTCCATTTGGAAATCCACGAGCTTCTGGGGAAGTTGACTCCACCCCTGCCCATTATCTAGTATCTGGAGTGGAATGTATGACTGAAAACAGAAATACTATTTAAGAACGGCCACATGACCTCTGCTAGTCGAAGCAGAACAGGTGTAGCTCTACGGCTGGAATTTCTTGCACAGAGGCTCTGGACAGTGTGTCAATTTAGCACCCTGAGGGAAGCCAGCTGAGGGCAAATCTGGGCTCTGTGGGGCAAACGTGTCCTCGGATAAAGTCATAACCCTCTACATGAGATGATGCCTGAAGGCTATGTCACCTGAGAAATTTTCAGTTATGTAAGTAAATAAATTCCTTTCGTTATTCGACATATCTAACTTGACACTTATATAAATAGATACTCTGGGTTCAGGGATTGAAAGATGCAATATTGTTAAGATGTCAATTCTTCCCAACGTGGTCTAGAGATTCAACGCATTCCAGGCAAAATGCCAGCAAGCTATTTGGTGGATATTGACAAACTGATTCTAAAGTTTGTATGAAAAGGTAAAAGATCCCAAATAGCCTGCATAATACTGAAAAAGAACAAAGTCAGGAGACTGACATTACTGAATTGCCAGACTTACTATAAAGATACAGTAGGGGCCGGCCTTGGGGCCGAGTGGTTAAGTTCATGGGCTCCACTTCAGCAGCCTAGGGTTCGCCAGTTAGGATCCTAGGCATGGACCTACACACCACTCATCAAGCCACACTGTGGTGGCGTCCCACATAGAGGAACGAGAGTGACTTACAGCTAAGATATATAACTATGTACTGGGGCTTTGGGAAGGAAAGAAAAAGAGGAGGATTGGCAACAGACGTTAGCTCAGGGCCAGTTTTCTTATAAAGAAAAACAAGAAAGCTACAGCAATCAAGACAGTGTGGTGTTCGTGAAAGAACAGACAGAGAGCAATGGAACAGAAAAGGGAGCCCAGAAGTTGGTCCACATAAATACAGGCAACTGATCTTTGACAAAGGAACAAAGGCAATTCAGCGGAGAAAGGATCATATATTCAACAAATTGTGCTGGAACAACTGGACTTCCATATGCAAAAAAATAATCTAGGGGCTGGCCCCGTGGCCGAGCGGTTAAGTTCGCGCGCTCCGCTGCAGGCGGCCCAGTGTTTCGTTGGTTCGAATCCTGGGCGCGGACATGACACTGCTCATCAAACCACGCTGAGGCAGCGTCCCACATGCCACAACTAGAAGGACCCACAACAAAGAATATACAACTATGTACTGGGGGGCTTTGGGGAGAAAAAGGAAAAAATAAAATTTAAAAAAAAAAAAAAAAAAAAATAATCTAGACACAGAGGTCAGCCCGGTGGCGTAGTGGTTAAGTTTGCACACTCTGCTTCAGCAGCCTGGCGTTTGCAGATTCAGATCCCCAGTGTGGACCCAGCACCATTTGTCAAGCCATGCTATTGTGGCATCCCACATAAAAGAGGAAGATTGGCACAGATGTTAGCTTGGTGACAATCTTCTTCAAACAAAAAGAGGAAGATTGGCAATAGATGTTAGCTCAGGGCCAATCTTCACCAAAAAAATGAGAACCTAGACACAGACCTTACACCTGTCACAAAAATTAACTCAAAATGGATTATTGTAAACAAAAATGCAGTTTTCCTCTATTCACACACAGAACACCTCTGTGAGCAGATGTGTGAGTTTTCCACACCAAGCAACTCTCTGACACCAGCTGGGTGTCCTACAGTTCAACTCAGTTCTGACAGTAGCTGGAGTTATCACAGAACCCCCGAGGTTAAGAGCTTAGCTCCAGAAGACTGCCCAGCCCCGACTTCAGATGCCAATTGTAAGTCCCAGTTGTCACTTCTGCTTCTGACCCACTGGCTGTAAATCAGAGGTTCCTATGACCTCCTCCTCAGCTTGACCATTTGCTAGAACAGCTCACAGAACTCAGGAAAACAGTTACTTATGTTTATAGATTTACTATATAACAAAGGATACAGGTGAAGAGCCAGATGAAGAGATACATAGGGCGAGATCCAGAAGGGTCCTGAGCACGGAGCCTCTGTCCCTGAGGAGTTGGGGCGTGCCACCCTCCCGGCATGTGGATGTATTTACCAACCTGGAAGCTCTCAAAACCCTATACTTTTGGGATTTCTATGGAGGCTTCATGACGTACACGTGATCAATTATTATCTCCGTTTCCACCCTTCTTCCCTCTCTGGAGAATAGGGGTTAAGGCTGAAACTTTCAAGCTTCTAATCATGGCTTGGTCTCTCTAGCGACCAACCCCTCCATCCAGGAGCCCACCAAGACTTCTCTCACTAGAACAAAAGATGTTCTCATCATCTAGGGATTTCCAAGGGATTTAGGAGCTCTATGTCAGATGCTCCTATCACTCAGGAAACTACAAAGATCTTAGGAGCTCTGTGCCAGGAACCAGGTGCAGACAGCAATATATATATTTTTTTCTATTATTTCACAATTATAAACCTAAATATCCAGCACAACACTATAAAACTTCTATAAGAAAACATATGAGAAAATTTATGTGACCTTGGTTTTGGCCATGAGTTTTGAGGTATAACCCCAAAAGTATCTTCCATGAAAGAAAAAAAATGATAAATTAGACTTTATTAAAATTAAAAACTTCTACTCTGTGAAAGACTTACGAGAATCAAAACACGTGCTACAGACAGCAAGGAAATATTTGCAAAACATATATCTGATAAAGGACTGTCATCCAAAAATACAAAGAACTCTTAAAACTCAACAATAGGAAAACAGAAAGCCCAATTAAAAGACGGGCAAAAGATCGGAACAGACACCTCACTATGGAAGATGGCAAATAAGCATATGAAAGGATGCTCATTGTCATTTGTGAAAGGGAATTGCAAATTAAAACAACGGTGAGATACCACTCCACTTCTCTTAGAATGGCTGAAATCCAGAACACTGGCCAAAGCAGACGCTGGCAAGCATGGGAAGCAAATGGCACTCTCATTCATTGCTGGTTGGGAATGCAAACGGTACAGCCCCTTTGGAAAACAGTTCAGCAGTCTCTTCCGAAACTCAATGTACTCTTACCATATGATCCAGCATTTGTTTACCCAATTTATTTGAAAACCTATATTCACATGAAATCCTGCAGATCAATGTCTATGCCAACTTTATTCGTAATCACCTAAAATCAGAAGCAACCAAGATGGCCTTCAATCAGTGAATGGATACAGTGTGTGTTATGTCCATACAATGGAATGTGATTCAGAGATTTTAAAAAAAGACACGAAAAGATATGGAGGAGTCTGAAATGCATATTGCTAGGTGAAAGAAGCCAGTGTGAAAAGCAACATATTACTTGGTCTAAAACTATGACATTCTGGAAAATACAAAACTATATGGGTAGTAAAATGATCAGTGGTTGCCAGGGGTTTTGGGAGAGGGGGATAGATGAATAGGTGGACCACAGTGAATTTTTAAGCAGGGGGATGGGTTTTATTTTACTATAAGTCAAAATCCATAACCCAACCTTGTACTTCATACTCTAGTACTACCAGACTAATGGTCTTTTTTTGTTAGTGTGTGAGGAAGATTGGCCCTGAGCTAACATCTGTGCCAACCTTCCTCTATTTTTTGTATGTGGGTTGCCATCACTGCACGGCTTGATGAGCAGTATAGGTCTGTGCCCGAGATCCAAACCCTCAAACCCCAGGCCGCTGAAGAAGAGTATGCAAACTTAACCACTATGCCGCTAGGCTGGCCCCCAAACTAATGTTCTTCTATGAGCACTTTAAGATGTATTCATTCACAATTCATGTATTCATTCATTTACTCAAGAAATAAGCATTGAGTGCTACGCAAGGTGTTAGGCACCGTTCTAGGAGAAACTACTCTGCATGCATCTGGACGTACTTCATTCCTTATGGAATTTCTTTCTCCATTAGTTGCCTAGCATTTGCCTATTTCACATTCTAAACTCTTCTCAGTCATCAAGCGATCCCTCTACCCACCAAGAGTTAGTTCATCTTCTGATCTTTTCGTCTTATGTGAGCTTCTTCTATGATTGAATATTTCTCCCGATAGTACAATTGCTTAGTTACATCTCTTCTGTAAGCTCCTAGATTGGAGGACCATTGTTATTAAAATGACCCTGTAAATGACAATCACCCATCAAAGAAAACCTTCAAAGGTTTCAAAGAAATATACTTTTCATACCTGTTTTGTGTGGGCCTATGAAACATATAAAATAAATAGACAAAATAACACAGGGTTTTAGTAAGGTTCAGAGACCTTTCCATGTAAAGAAGGAACATTGACATATCTGAAAAGCCAAAACCATGCAGAATCCAATCAAGTGATCAACTTGTACCTATAGAGTCTGTCAGAGACCCAGGAGTTAGGTGATGAGTATAATTTGAATGCAGGGGCATAGCCTACCTCTTTTTTTTTTTTAATAGTCAATTTTTTTTTTTTTTTAGGAAGATTAGTCCCGAGCTAACTGCTGCCAATCCTTCTCTTTTTGCTGAGGAAGACTGGCCCTGAGCTAACATCTGTGCCCATCTCGCTCTGCTTTATATGTGGGATGCCTACCACAGCAGGACTTTGCCAAGCAGTCCCATGTCCGCACCCGGGAACCAGCGAACCCCGGGCCTCTGAAGCAGAACGTGCGCACTTATCCGCTGCGCCACTGGGCCGGCCCCTAGCCTACCTCTTGAAATCAGGGAGTCATTGACACGGCAACTATAAATAGGACTGAGGATTGTGGACAATAATGTAGCATCCCAACCAAAATCTCATATTAACAGAGATGGTAACTGTCTTTCTTTCTTTTTTTTTTAATGAGTTAATAGGCTATATTTTTTAGAGCTGTTTAGATTTACAGCAAAATTGGGCAGAAAGTATGGTATATTTCCATATGGCCCCTGTCCGCACATATAGATAACCTCCCCCACTACGGACATCCTGCTCCCCGGTGGGGCATTGTTACAATCGGTGAACCTGCGCTGACATGTGTAACTGTCTTTCTTAGTGGGTAAGCATCTTCTCAGTTTCGGGAAGATTCTAAATGTTTAGGAAAATCAAACCATAGTGTTAATATTATTGTGTTAAGGAATATACATGAATATCTTTTCTTATGTTTAATGTGTAAAATAATTTGTCCTGTTAGAACTTCAGCTTTCTAACTCTAAAACGCAAGATTGAGTAATTTATTTAGATTGTGATTTTAAGTTGAAATCTTCCTGAACTGGAACATTTCTGCGACCTTAAACTTCACTGTACTTATAAGTTCAACTTATTACAATTATCAGAATTAGCTAGTAGTCAGTTAGATTTTGTTTATTAGGTCAAAATACTGGTAAAGGAAATGGGCTATATTAAATTTGCAAACGTAGTTTAAAGGTTTAAAGTCATAAGATGTGTAAAAAGGGCCCCCTACAAGTGACAGTTAATAATTGCTCAAAATAGAATAAGAATATTGTAATGTGGACTTTAAAGCTTTGGGAAGAATTAGAGTTTTGAATCTGTGACTTTAATGAATCGAACAGAAAAATCTCAATAGACTTTTTGGAATATACAATTGCCTCTGACAAAAATCCTTCTTTTCATGTCCTCTTTTTCTAGAGTTAATCAACCTTTCCTCCAATCTTTCAAACTTCTATAATCGTATACATCGAAATATAGGTTTGTGGGGTTTTTTTTTGTATTTTCTCTTTGCTACCACACAGTAAACTTCCAGAGCGCAGAGACACAATGTCTTATTTATATTTGAGGCTGTAGTGTCTGGCATGGTGCTCTGGCACACAGCAGGTGCTCAATAAATGCTGAATACAACACAAAGTTTCAGGAAGAGATGGCAGAATGTGACAAAATGCCTCAAATTGAAGCAATTTGCTTCACACTGCAAGTGTATCCGAGATGATCTGAAGCGTGATCATTGTGTTGAAGTCCCAAAGCAGAAAGATCACGTAACAGCTCCCATCTGTTTCCTGTCCATTCTTGGGTCAGTTAAATTCCACAGGAATTACTGCTGGTCCTCTAAGGCACTTTGTGCATCTCATCCTTGAGTGACACTGTGGCTTCTGAATTCACTGGCTGTTTCTGGATCTTGATTTCAAACATTGATTTTGTTGTGGTGATAGGAACTTGGACACAAAAAGCTTGAGCTCAAGTCCTGATTCTGTCATAAGCCGACTAGAATAGAGCAGCTGTGCAGCCTAGGCCAGTTGCTTACCCTTTCTGAATATCACTTTCCTGGTCAGTAAAGGGAAATATCAGTATCTGCCTCGCGGTATTTCTGTGTTTGTAAAAGGCAATTGTTATATATAAACTTGGGGAAACTACACGAACGAAAGACATACATGCTGTCAACAACTATTTCTCTCTTTTGTCTTCGCATTGCCTTCTAGATCCTTCTTACTCAGAGTGTGGACTGCGGCCCAGCAGCAGCAGCCTCATCTAGAAGCTTGTGAGATACACAGAATCTCAGATCTGACCACCCCAAACCTACTGAATGAGAGGCTGCATTTTTTTTTTTAAAGATTTTATTTTTCTCCTCAAAGCCCTCCGGTACATAGTTGTATATTTCATTGTGGGTCCTTCTAGTTGTGGCATGTGGGACGCTGCCTCAGCGTGGTCTGATGAGCAGTGCCGTGTCCACGCCCAGGATTCAAACCAACGAAACACTGGGCCGCCTGCAGCTGAGCGCACGAACTTAACCACTCGGCCACGGGGCCAGCCCCTGAGAGGCTGCATTTTAACAGGATCCCAGATGACGACACATTACAGTGTGAGAAGCACCATCTACATAGAACCAAAGGAGTGAGCGTGTGGATTTCTTATTGCTGCTGTAATAAATCACCACAAATTTAGTGCTTAAAACAACAAAAATGTATTATCTTGCAGTTCTGGAGGTCAGAAGTCCTAAAATTAAGGTGTCAGCAGGGCTGTGGTCCTTCTCAGGTTCCAGGGGAGCCTTCTCCAGCTTCTAGCGGCCGCCTGCATGCCTTGGCTCATGGCCCCTTCCTCCAGCACCTACCGCTCCTTCTGTCTTTACATCTCCTCTCACCAGGATCCTTCTGCCTTCCTCTTTCACGAATATGGACCTTGGGGATTACATGGGCCCACCCACATAATTCAGAATACTCTTCCCATCTCAAGTTCCTCAAACTTTAATCACTTCTACAAAAGTCCCTTTTGTTGGTAAAGTAGCATGTTCACAGATCCTGGGGGTTAGGACATGGGCATCTCTGAGAGGCGGCTATTCTGTCTAGCACAGATACTGTGTGACTAAACTTAGCTCAGTTTCTCAGAAATCTGTTTCAAAACAATGGCAGCTGAATGGTGTGCTCTCATTCATCCACTGATCCAATCATTTGTATCTGTGCTATCCTGCGGCCAACAACTCATTTATGTTCATTGTCCTCACTCTCCTCCTCTCCCACCCCCCAAACTCCACTCTCTTCAACTTGCCCGCCATCTCTACCTTTACTGTCAACAAATGACTTGGCTTCCTGCTTCACAGACAAATTACAAGCCACCACACAGGAACATCCTCCACCTCTTGACATTCTTTAAATTTTTTTTTGTTTATTTATTCAACAAATACATATTGAGTGTCGATCTATGGGCTAAACACTGCCCTAGGTTTGGAGGTAAAGTGGTTCCTGCCCCACGGAGCTGACATTCTAGGTGGGAAAAATTAAAAGAGAGATAAGGAGGTGAGGGGGGCGGAGAGGGAGGAAGGGAGAGGCAGGGGGACTGTCAGACGGTGAAAACTGAGAACGTGTGATAACAGATGAGGTTGCTACTAGGGAGGGGGCGGTCAGGGAAGCTTCTCTGAAGAGATGGCATTGAAGCTGAGATGTGAACACAGGAAGAAGCCTGCTGTGACATAGGTGGTGGCAGAAGCGGTGGGAAAGCACACCAGGCAGAGGAGGCCACGATTGCTATGAAACTGACACAGTCACCTGCATGGACACCCGTCCTCTCTGTTCGCTCCCCTCTGGCTGAGGAGAGCCATCCACCTTTGTCTGGATTAGTAGTCTTCAAACACACAGACGTATCCCTGGGAATACCTGAAGACTTTCCCAAGGGTTCCTGGGCTACTTCATTCTTAGGAGTGATCTTCCTGATCCTAATCTCCCATGTGTCCTGTTTTCTCAAATTGTCTGAGTATCCTCTGAAGTGAATATATCCTCCTTTTCTTTCTCACCTCCCTTTCACAATTGTCCTTTTCTCTCTTTACGAAAGAAAGCATAGCTCTCACCCAACCCAAATCTTGATGCGTTGTGTTGCTCCCAGGTGTAAAAACCTCCGGCAAGTCAAATAAGGGGCAATTCTAGCTCAGGGTGGTGGTGCTGAGAAAGTGAATGTGGAAATGAACCAAGGACATCTGGGAGGGTTAACTTTCTGTGTCTACTTGACTGGGCTAAGTGATGTGCAGAGAGCTGGGGAAACATGGTTTCTAGGTGTCCATCAGGGTATTTCGGGAAGAGATTAGTATTTGAGTCGGTAGACTGAACAAACATCACCCTCACCAATGTGGGTGGACATCAGCCAAGCTTTTGACGGTGTGAACAGGACAAAATGGCGGAGGAAGGGAGAAGTCGCTATCTCCATTGGAGCTGGAACGTCCATTCCTCCTGCCCTCAGACATCTGCGCGCATGGTTCTCGGCCTTCAGACTCAGACTGGGACTGATGCCATTGGTTCCCCTGTTCTTGGGCCTCTGGGCTTGGACTGAAACTACACCACCAGCATTCCTGGGCCTCCAGCTTGCAGATGGCAGATCGTGGGACTTAGCCCTCATAACTGCATGAGCCAATCCCTCACGATAAATCTCTTACTATATATCTATATATATCCTCTTGGTTTTATTTCCCTGGAGAACCCTGACTAATACAACATCTAAATGAGAACAAACAGAGACTGTTTACTCAGAGCTTGCTATAGCGAGGGACTCAGCCACTGTCCCTTGCATTTAGTAGAGACTCAAACTGAGACAGAGGAGTGGGAAAGGTTTACAGAGACAAAGGGAAGCCTTCCGGTGCTCTGTGGTGGGAGGCTGTTGGCGTGAGGAAGCTGGAGGCGGTCCTCTTAGGTGAATGGTTTCAGGAGCATATTTGACTTTCTCTGGTTGGTCCTGACTTGAAAGGGGAGGGAGGAGCTGGAAGAGGGAAGCTGGAGTCGTTGACCACTGAACGGTCCTGACTGTTCCTGCCCATTGCTGCCGAGGCTGCGGGTCAGAGTTCTGTCGTTGCATATGATCTGGCCATTGTCCATATGTATATTCAGTCACTCATGAACAATTCTGATAACTCCGAAGACTGAGTAGCAAGTCCCACTGCAAGTCTGGTTATTTTCACTTCTTTGTTTTCAGCAGAATTGCAGGGGGATCTAGGTCATTACACATTTCTGATGACAGGTGAGTCCATGATATTTTGGCTTATATTCTGGAAGGATTAAAGAGAATTAAGTAGAATCGCTATAATAAAACTCCTTTCATTCCTTCTGCTTAGTATAGGAACAGGGTGTTTAGTTTTTGTTTTCTATTTATTTATTTATTTATTTTTGAAGAAGATTAGCCCTGAGCTAACTGCTGCCAATCCTCCTCTTTTTTGCTGAGGAAGACTGGCCCTGAGCTAACATCCGTGCCCATCTTCCTCTACTTTATACGTGGGGTGCCTACCACAGCATGGCATGCCAAGCGGTGCCATGTCTGCACCCGGGATCCGAACCAGCGAACTCGGGCCACTGAAGCGGAACGTGCGCACTTAACCGCTGCGCCACCGGGCCACCCCGTGTTTTCGTTTTTTAAAGATTGGCACCTGAGCTAACCTCTGTCACCAATCTTTTTTTTTGTTCTCCCCAAAGCCCCCCAGCACATAGTTGTGTATCCTAGTTGTGAGTGCCTCTGATCGTGTTATGTGGGATGCCGCCTCAGCATGGCCTGATGAGTGGTGCCACATCTGCGCCCAGGATCTGAACTGGCGAAACCCTGGGCTGCAGAAGCAGAGCATATGAACTTAACCACTCCACAGGGCCGGCCCCAGGTGTTTAGTTTTTTTTAAAAAAAATTTCATTAATAAGAAATAGTAATAGAATTGATGCTGAAGTTTGCCTAATTTTATTAACATGTAATACTCATCCATTGATTCATTCGCATCCATGAACTAAATTTAAAAAGCCCTTTCATCTCATTAGGAGATATATTTCAAGAATATTTTACTTTTTGTGTTTAATAGTTATTATCAAAATTATAAAAATAGTTATGTTGTTTATATCAATTATGTACTAAAATAATTACAACTAAATTGAAAATAAATATTTTATTACATTCACATTTTGTTGCAGATAAGTATGGTAAGTTGATTAATAGAATAGAATATAAAATTCAGTAAAAGAAATTAAAAGGATGAAGGTACATTATAAAATTTCTAGTTGTTAAAAAAAAGAGTTTTTTCATTTTTTCAATGTGTGATGGTAATTGCTAGAGTATTTTGATTTCATTGAATGTATTTGAAAGACAGGGGCCTGGCCCCGTGGCCGAGTGGTTAAGTTCGCGCGCTCTGCTGCAGGCGGCCCAGTGTTTCGTTGGTTTGGATCCTGGGCGCAGACATGGCACTGCTCATCAAACCACGCTGAGGCAGCGTCCCACATGCCACAACTAGAAGGACCCACAACGAAGAATATACAACTATGTAACGGGAGGCTTTGGGGAGAAAAAGGAAAAAAATTTTTTTAAAAATCTTTAAAAAAAAAGAGAGACAGTATTTTTTAATATGCTGAAAATTACATCCTTTGCAAATATTTAGATGTATAAAGAAAACTTTTAGATGTCAAATTTGAAATGTGTGACTGGTACATATTTCTTCAAACATTCTTTAGGGAACTGAGCAAAACTGTTTGAAGACCGCTGAGCTAGAACACGGGTTTTCAACCTTGAGCATCAGAATCACCTGGGAGTCTTGTTCAAACACAGATCACTGGTCTCCACCCCAGAGTTTCTCAGTCACTTGTCTGGAGTGGGGCTGGAGAATTCGCATTTTTCCTTGGTTCCCAGTGACAGGAACGCTGCTGGCCCTGACCCTGAGAACCGCTGCTCTAGAATGAGTCGCCCACATTCAGTTGACTAAACTGGAAACGTGGGTGTCCTCTCCATCCTCCTTCTGCTCCCATAGTCTTCGCACATAATCGTCCACCAGGTCTTTCCCGTTTACCCTACATGCCAATTAAGAAGCAAGCGCAACAACTTCTCTCCACCCCGACCATGACCTAAAGTGGGCCCTCCTCTCTCACCTGGACCACGCCACAGCCACGGAGCCCTAGCCCATCCATCTCGCCACAGCGCAGCCAGAAAGACCTTCCCAGGGGCCGGCCTGGTGACGCAGCGGTTAAGTGCACACATTCCTCCTCGGCGGTCTGGGTTCGCTGGTTCGGATCCCGGGTGCGGACATGGCACCGCTTGGCACGCCATGCTGTGGCAGGCATCCCACATATAAAGTAGAGGAAGATGGGCATGGATGTTAGCTCAGGGCCAGTCTTCCTCAGCAAAAAGAGGAGGATTGGCAGCAGTTAGCTCAGGGCTAAGCTTCCTCAAAAAAAAAAAAAAAGAAAGAAAGAAAGAAAGAAAGAATGACCTTCCCAAAGCCCAGCAGGGATCACGTCACACACCTGGTCGGAGCCTTCCACTCGCTCCGTTATCCTCAAGATGCAAGAACAAACTTGTGTCTCCTGGTCTCTGCTCACCTTTGACCTCCAGGCCCCCATCTCCAATCCTACCAGCACCACAAACCCCAAGTGTACTGAAGTATTTATCATTCCTTTAACGTGCTCTGCTGTCCCTCCCCTCTGGGGACGCAGTTTACTCTTTGGAAAGCCCCTCTGCTTCCTCCAACCCTCGTTTACCACGCTACGTCCTAGTCATCTCCAGATTGCAGGTTAGAAGTCACTTCATCTAAGAGCCCATCCTGGACTCTTTACAACCAGCTCAGGACCCTCCAAATGTGCTCTTATGATCCTAATCCCGGCTTCAACCATCACACGTGTCATATCTTATGGTACTGTTTGCTTGCCTGTCTCTCTCCCACTGGATTTTCATTCTCTGGGGCAGGACTTGTTTACCGTTGTGTCTCTGGGACTCCTCACAGGGCCTGGTGCACAGTAGATACACAGCAATCATTTGCTGAATGAATTCATGTACCTCCCATTTGCATTGCACTAATGCTGAAGTGACAAGCAAAGGGAATATACTCTGTAGTCCCTGCCTCTAGCATTTCCACATGAGAATGTGCCAGAAAGACAAACACGCAGAGAAAGAGAAGACTGTATGGTTAGCTGTGAGAATAAGTGACACAGAGTGTAAACACAAATGAAGCTGAGAGAGAGGGGAGCCCGTGCCCAATGGAATGTTTGGAGGAGAGCACATGAAGACCTGAACCCTCCACATTTTCTTTTCACCACTTTTATAATTCAGGACAAAGGGCCCTTTTTGAGCCTTTGGACAAGGCAGAGAACTATTTATTTAGCATCAATCTTTTCCCAGACTGAGAGCTGTCCGTCTGAAGAGAGGTTTGGCTGCCTGCCCTACGACCTTACTTTGCAATGAGTCCAAAGCTTGCAGCTTCGATTGATTATTATTATTTTTGCATCAGTTCATATCTGATCACAGGGAATTTAGACATACAGAATTTCAGTTTTGGGAACTGCATGATGTTTTATTGCAGCAAGTGGATGACAAATGCTTCCTCCAAAAGCTAGTTTGCTGATTGCCCTAGTCGAAAAAGATACAATAGTGTTTGCTTTCAAAGACATGTAAAGGTATGCCATTTTATGTAATTTCAGTCTTAGGTACTATATAGAGTGAAACTACTCAACGATTCTGAGAATGAGGTGTTCTTATGTCTATAATAAAGGCAAATCTAAAAAGCCTTTTAGAATGTCAACCTGGCGCTTTCATTAAAAAGTTCAAAATTCCTAATAGTAGTGGTTATGAAAATAGCATAGCAAAGACGTAAGTTTCCCTTGTGTGTGAGAAATGATTTTGTTTCTGCTATCATTGTTCCATATGATCATCAGGCAGCAGTATTATTCCTGCTCATGTGTTTGCATAATTTACTTACAAACAAATGTTATGCCTGGTTCACATATACTACTGCAGCTTCCTTGATTATTTCGGTGAAGAAAATATCCAGAAAAAATCAAGACTCCAAATAAAATCTTTCGGGGATAAAAGTGAATTGGCTATAAAAGGGCCAGGAACAGCTAAGAGTGTGACCTCCAGGCACAAAAGGCTGGACGCTGGCAGACCAGCACGCCCTTCTGGAGAAAAGATTTGAGGGAGGCTAGTAAGAAGGTTTATGAATGTTCGTGGGAGGCAGTTCTGAGCATAAAGGTCAACAAAAAACAAGGGATGGCGTTTGGGGGTGGGCGAGGGAGACAAAGCATGCAGTCAGAAGACTGGCTGGGGCAGAGTAGTGGGCGAGCCACGTGTAGGAGGCTGGAGGGTCAGAAATGCACACAGATGCCAAATGAGTCAGGTCTCTGTGACGCAGGGGCATGCCAAGAAAGAGCACAGATAAGAATGTAGCAAACAAGGGCGAAATTATTGGAGCAGGTGATCTGTGGCTGAAGAAGAAGGGACGGGGTGAACAGTGGGGATGAGGTGGGGGACGTCACCATGCTTACGATGCGCAAAAACGAAGTGTGCACCGTGATTCTGTAGGATCAATGCTGTATGTTCTTTAGAGAAAGTAGCTGCAGGGGTTTGAGAAGAGCGATCAACTAATTTATAACGCTGAAGAAAAATCACAAAGTTTGCAAATGAGAAACTTAAGGATAAGTTTTTAACTCCATTGATAGGTTGAACGACATTGACGAGAGTCATTAAAAACAAAACAAAACCATATCAAAAGGGAAAAAGAATTTTGTACTGATGACTAGGGAAAATATGGAACCATATACCAGTAATTTGGGAGTATATAAAATTTATTAATTGGACTGAAACTGTTAAAATTATAATTATTTTGCATATCTGTGCAGTTCCTATCTAGGTTTATAAAATACGGCATGGGAATATTTAATATATTTTGGCATCCAACTAAAAAAGAGGCCATTACAGTTGACTGAGTGCCCGCTCCAGATAAGGAGCGGCATAAAGGAGCACTCCTCATGGGCACGACCCAAGGGTCATCCACAGACATGAGTGGACAAGCAGAGAGGTGAGTATTAGCTTCTTCCACCAATTCATTTGTTTGTGAGGCTTAAAATATCGACTACGTTTTCATCTTTCTACTGTACTTTAAAGGAAGTTAGTTTCAGAGCGTAAGGGGTCGAAAAAAATATTGACTTAAACAGAAGTATTCTTTCCTGGAAAATGCATGTTTTGTAGTTTATAAAAGGAGCACCCTTTTTTTTACAATGCTGCAAAAGCTTGCATTCGGTTGACAGTGCTTAACTGTGATTTTTAGGTTTTGTAGTATGCTGATAATTTTGGCAAAATTTATGGGAACTGTCCAGATGAGACAAACTTTAAAATTATGGACAGAAAGTATTGTCAATTCTTGAAGCACTTTTTTGGGAGGGAGCTAAACGTTTTAAATCCCTTCCATTAGTTCTTCTCACAGTAGCTTAGCAGTGGCTATCTTTGTGTTACAGACTCAGATGCTGAGGCAAACTCCTAGTTAATGACCTTGTTCAAGGTCACTGAAGAAGTCAGTTTCAGTCCTGGGGCTAGACTTCTAACTCAGAGTCATCACGTGCAGCCTGTCTGCTGTGCCAAGTTGCCATTAACTGACCCTTTAAATGCTTTGGGTTTTCAAGTCTGGTTTAAAAATTCAATGTGATAAAACCATGAAAACAGGTTAACACCCACAGTTTATGTACTTTGCAGCATCATTTAGTGCTGAGTAAAAATCTGGATGCCCTCAGATCCAGACAAATCCAGCTTGTAGAAATGCTTTGTTTGGCCAACAAACTGTTGAAAACTTTGGTTTTAAATTAGTTGCTAACATTGAAAAATTAAAAGTTTCATCTAGCTGGCTTTCTGGCTTCTTTTTTAAATTTTAAAGCTCTGATCTAATGCATAGTATGGTGAAGATAGACAACAATATTGTATTATAATCATCAAATTTGCTAAGAGACTAGATCTCAATTATTCCAACCACCAAAAAGCAATGGTAGTTATGTAACGTGATGGAGGTGCTAATTATTGCTATAATGGCAATCATAGAACAAATGTATCAAATTATCTTGTTGCACACCTTAAATTTATACAACGCTATATGTCAAATATATATGTATATATATATATATATGTATTTTTTGCTGAGAAAGATTGCCCTGAGCTAACATCTGTTGCCAATCTTCCTCTTGTTTTTTTCCTCCCCAAAGCCCCAGTACATAGTTGTATATTCTTGTTGTAAGTCCTTCTAATTCTTCAACGTGAGCCACCACCACAGCATGGCTACTGACAGATGAGTGGTGTGGTTCCATGACTGGGAGCTGAACCCCGGCCACTGAAGCAGAGCACACCAAATTTTAACCACTAGGTCATCAGGGCTGCCTCTCAAATATATTTTAATAAAAAATATTTAAAGATCTGAGGACATTGCCTATATTCTCAAATGGTAAAAACACCCTGGAGCTGGCTAGACACGGTCCCCCTCTAGATGGGCCTTGCTCATCACCACCTCCACCTGGCTGCCTCATCCTTTACATTAAGGGCCTGGCCCTGTGGGCATACGGATTAGAGAACCTTGCTGAGGAGGGGTCTAACCATGTCACCAGATTAGAAACTTTCAACAGTTTCCAGGCCATTTTCCTGAGTATGCCATTCAAAGCCTTTACAAGGGATCCTTGACTTATCTATTTATCTTATCTTTCTCCACTCTCTACCACCAACCTCCTGTTTCAAACATTCCAAAATATGAGTCTTTCCCTGAATATGAAGTACACTATTTATCTGTCTAAAATATGCATTGTGCCCTAAATACAATGTGTTCATGTTGACACTCACGGTTTTATGTGCACTACTGATTTACCTTGCCAAAAGGGCTGTTCCCATTCTCACACCCCAGGGCAACTTGCTACACAATTTCCTATCAGTTCCAATATCACTTCCTGTGTGAAGACTTCCCAAGTCATCCCCACCTCCATCCGCTCCAGTGTTCCTCGCTTCCTCCTCCTGGACCTTCTATGACAGCACATAGCAACTTGCCTATGGTAATGTGGCTACTTACCTACCCACCCACCCCACTGCCCCTCACTGTGTTATTTGCATCTTTGACTTCAGGATCTGGCTTCCTTCTCTACCTTTTTCTGCTCCAGATAACCTCTAGGAAGAAACTCCCTCCCCTGCAAGATCAAGGCAGGCATCACCACTAGCCTAGCACCTTGGGCTGGTCAGCTTAACCTACCAAGAAAGGGGGAGATTGGGACATTTCTCTCTAAATTGCTGGTTCAAGAGCTCTACCACATATCCTTGGCAATGGTGCATCCTCTTGATGCACCAATCCCTGACCTTGGGAAATGTGGCCCAGGGAAAAGAAATACGGATTCCTAATATCTGGTGTCCGACGTGTTGGCCAACTTCTTAGATACTTGGGTGGAGGGAACAGCTTGACTGCTGTTCACAGATTTTACAAGGTCTCAGTTTCATTCCTATTCGCCACAACTGAAAGTTCACGTGAAATCCAGGACAGCAACATGCTCAGTTTTTGTTTTGTTTTGTTTATCTTTCTGTTGTTTAAATAAACACACAGAATCCATAATTTGTGCAGAAACCTGAGAGCATGGTGGTCTCGTTGTCTCACTGGCTTCCAGAGGCAGAGATGTCATCAAGACCATTGATGGCACAGTAGTTCATCCTGGGCAGAGGACGGGACTCTGCTCTTCGCTGGGGTTGCCCACGGAGCCCTGTGCAACAGACTTGCTTGAAGGTGGAGGTACGTGCTTGGAGAGAGCATACTCACCCTTTCTGGTTCTTGATTTTCCCTAATGTGGGGATAGGGGATTAAGACAGGGGTATAGGTGAGTTGCTTGGCATAAAGACCCTATCACTTTCTAAAAGGGGCAGGACCACCAGGCAGTGTGACTGTATCATCTTAACTTAAAAAGGGACATAAATTTCTGGCTAAGAGCTATCAAAACTGCTTCTGGGCAATGTCACAATGTGTTGATCATGGGGAGTTTGGGTCCCTGCTTTTGGTTTGATAAACCTAAAGCCCTGATCAAAATGATGTGTTCTGGTTCCCAGCCAAGGCTTGCCTTAAAAATCTTTACTGAAGTGGATTATGGGAAATTGAGATGTTGTGTAAACAAGGCCGTGGTCAGTGGGCCCAGCTATAACTCAAGCACTACCTTTGGAAGCCTGGTATTTAGGACCCATTTCATAATGAAAACCAGCCTCCCTAACTCCATTCACTGCCTCACGCAACTTCAAGGAGCTGATATGCTCCATCACGTACTGCCCAATCTTGGCATTGCACCTTGATGTTTCTGTGATCCCACTGTTTCTGAGGAACATCCTTGCCAAGTAGAGCTGCAAGTGCTGTCCTTGGTCCTTAGGATCCCCTGTTCCACAATACCGTCCCCAGCTCTTCGAATATAGATCAAGTATGGCATCCACTGGGAAGATTTTTCAGAGGAGAAATCAAAGGAATTACCATCACAAAGTAAGTGCACACATGACCTGCACTTACTTGTGACCTGCACATACTTACACCACACACTTGACCTGGTAACTAAGATTCATAGCCAAGGATCCTCTGAAAGTAGTATATTCATTCCAGGATATCATTCTGGGATACTTTCCATAAAAAGCATCAAAATACCCAATTCAAAGTAGTTTAAGCTCACATAACAAAAAGCTGAGAAGAGGCATTCTAGGGTTGGTTATATCAGAAGTATGACATTGGCATCAAGGACTTGGATGTATTCTATACTCCCATTTCGCCATCTTTTTTACTTGTCCCTTCATGGTCTCAAGGTGGTTATTATACTTCCAGGGATCAAATGAAGACAATGTCTTGCCAAAACATTGTTAATTTTTTTTGTGGATCTTTTTTTTTTATTAGGGAGGGAATCCACTCCAAAAAATCTCCCCGCAATCTCCCACCAGGTCATATTGGCCATGATGGGGTCTCATGCTCAGCTCTACCTGCAAGAAAGAATGAGAATATAACAGCTGGCATTTTCAGACCTATACTTAGCCAGAATGGAGGAGGGGACGTGGCTGGAGGAGTGGGGAGAATGGCATCTGACTACTTTGAAAACAACCAACACTGTTCACCCGTCTCCCAGGAACAAGGACTTAAATCAATTGCAAAGAATCATCGGCCCTCCCGTGTCTGCCGTGGAACACCCATGTTCCAGATTAAATCAACTGCAAAGAATCATCGGTCCTTCCGTGTCTGCCGTGGAACACCCATGTTCCAGATTAAGAATATCAGAGAGTTTTGGCGAACATTGTCGACATTAATTGTTTGTTTCTTACCTTTTCTTCTTCTGTCTAGACACTGCATGTCACACCATGACCCAATCTTGCTTTTCTCTACTTCCACTTGATGTTTCAACTCCTCTCTCTGGTGTTTGACTCTCAACACTTTCTCGTAGACTTTCAGCTTGTACTTAACACAGCTGGCTTTACCCACTCTGGATTATGTTACTAGGTGATTCAGGTTGCTGGGGACCACACGGGCAGCAGTGGTTGCCCAACAAACGCAGATGAGTCAGGATGCCTTCCCATTCCCACCATATCTGTGTGGAGCAGGCACTTTGTACTGCAGGACACTGGTCCTCACTGTTGGGAAACACTGGGAATGACCCCCTCCTATTACCAGCTGTGATGGGAATTAGGAAGATAATATTTAGGGACAGAAGGATTCTAAATATTAGAAGACAAGAAAACTAATGATAACAGAAAAGCAGCCCATCGCTCTTTTCCTACCCCTTCCCTCAAACAAAAAGATCCTACACATTATATGATCCCATTTATATAAAATGCACAGAATGGGCAAATCTGTAGAGACAGAAAGTAGATTAGTGGCAGCCAGGGGCTGGGAGAGGTGGAGGGGAAGTGCAAAGTGACTGCTAATGGGTATAGATTTTTGGAGGAGGTGATTAAAAAGTTCTAAAATTGATTGTGGCGATGGTTGCATAACTGTGAATGTACTAAAACCCATTGAACGGTACACTTTAAATGGGCTAACTGCATAGTATGTGAATTATATCTCAATAAAGCTTTTTTTTTTTAAAAAAAAAGAATTCATGTGAGTTTTTTTTAAAGTCATTCATTGGATTCCAATAGTGGGATTGCAGCCTCATAACTGCCTTTGCCAGCCAGCCAACTCCTGACAAGTTACCAAAGAAGGTATGAGAATGTTCAGAACTCTGGTGTTGTAGAGGCATTTCTTCTCCTCAATGTTCAAACCAAGGTTTGTGTCACATGAGTGAGTAGAATAGACACTGACTGTGTTGAGAAAATTGCCTACACCATTGCCCCACAGATCTTGTCCTTACTGACGTGATTTCCAGGATGAAAAAGAATCCTTCAAGTTACTCCTCAATTCCTGGACTAAATCAATGGCTCGACATCATTATAACTGAAATGTAATCTAGTAAAGTGCTTAGTTTGTGGCATATTAACAAGCTCTGTATGCTGGGAGTTTTCAGTCTATGAGAGATCAGGAAAAATATCACTTTAATAAACGTCTGGACAACATTTTTCCTTGTGCAGAAATGAATGTTTCCATCTAGTTTTGTATAAGAACATCATGGTAGCTCCAGGGAAAAGTTTTTGTCTTGTTTCTAACAGTTGCTGCTATCTTCAACATATAAAGAGAACATATTACTGCTAGGGATATTTTGTAGGATTCCCAGTGGCTTCCCAGAGACTTCTCAACAATTACACTGGGTAAGACCACAGGTTACCCACAGGTGCGCCTCCAAGCTTCAGAGCCTGAATTGTTCCTCTGATAGTTTCCACCTCCTTTGTGATACAATAGAAAGTGCTAAAGGTTCGCTGTATAGCCCAGGCTCTTTAATTCTTTATAGTCTCTAAGTTAATAATGACTCCAAATTGTTTACTTACCCTGCATATCCGCATATGTAGCTTCTGGCCCCAAATTTGGGGAGCCTAGACTATGAAGAGCAGTATTGAGTATTTTGTTTAATTTTATCTTCCCCAGAAACTCCCTTAAAAACTAAAAATTTTTTAAATTAAAAAAAATGTGTGAGCTATGAAAAAGGTACTTAAAGAAAAAACAAAGGATATGAAAAAAAGATAGTCAAAACAAGAAAAAAGAAGTGATAGCACAATGAAAATTAGATGTTAAGGAAACAGACCAGCCAGAGTTACTATGAACATTTGAGTAATTAAAGTTCTTTAAATAAATCACAGGTTATCAGGATCATAAACAATGATAGAACAAAAGTCTGTCAATTTTGGATTAAGAAACAAACACCCAGCAAGTGTAACGGCTTTCCAAAGTTAACATGCCAAGATTTGATTTGTGGTTTGGAAACAATGCTGGAGCCTTTTACGCCCTCTCTCTATCCAGCTTAATCTAACTGGTTTGAATGTCGCTATAAAATTGGTTTAAAAGAAAGCTGTTCTGTCCTTTATTCATTATACAACTCACAAATATTTGTAGAGTGCTTCCTAGCATGGATCTATGTGCCTTTCCTTACCCTAATCTGTTTCCTGCTGTGTTCCCATAGAGAATGGCCCCACCACCTGTCCCAGTGCTTCAACCCAGAATTCTGCGTGTCTTCCCTGGCCTTCAACGTCCAAGAGGTGCTAACTCTGGTTGGTTTGCTCTTTGAACGATAGCCTTACATTCTCCTTTACCTTTTCATTCCATAATTAATTCAGGCCCTGATTAATTCTTATATTGACTGTATTTGTAACTTCTAACTGGTCTTTCTACCACTTATGGCCTCTAGTCCAGCCTGCGCACTGTTGTCAAATCTTTTCATATTACTGTTCTACTTAAAAACCTTCAGAGGTTATGGTAAAGCGATAACCTCATCATATAGTAAAATGTAAACACTTTGGCACAACACAAAAGTCTCTTTACAATCTGGCTGTTTCTGGTCACTCCACCTCCATCTCCACCATTGGTCCCATGTCCCCTAAAACTTTACTAGACCTAAATACTTTCTTTAACGCTTCTCCTCTCTTGTTGCTCCTTGCCTGCCAGCCCCTCTCCCTACAGGCACTGTTCGTGTTGTGAGCTGCCCTTTGGAGAGGCCCATGGGGCCAGGGGACTAGTGGAGGCCTCCAGCCAACAGCCATGGAAGAACCGAAATCCTCAATCTAACAACACTTGAGGCACATGAATGAGTTTGCAAGCAGGTCCTCCTCACTATAGAATGAATACTCGTGCCCCCTCAAATTCACATGTTGAAACCTAATGCCCAATGTGACATATCAGGAAGTGGAGCGGTTGGGGGGTGATTAGATCATGAAGGTGGAGCCCTCACAAATAAATGAAATTGGTGCCCTTATAAAAGAGACCTGAGGAGGGGCCGGCCCTGTGGCCAAGTGGTTAAGTTCATTCGCTCTGCTTCGGTAGCCCAGGGTTTCATTCAGTTCAGATCCTGGGCACCGACATGGCACCGTTCATCAGGCCATGCTGAGGCGGTGTCCCACATACCACAACCAGAAGGACCTACAACTAGAATATACAACTATGTGCTGGGGGCCTTTGGGGAGAAGAAGGAAAAAAAAAAAAAAAGATTGACAGCAGATATTAGCTCAGGTGCCAATCTTTAAAAAAAAAAAACAATTTGCCTATAAAGGAGACCTGAGGAAACTCCCTTGCCCCTCTTGCCAAGTGACGTTACAGTGAAAAGATGGCCTGCTGGGAAGCCGAATCTTCTAGCCACCTTGATCTTGGACTTCCCAGGCTCTGGAACTGTGAGAAATAAATTTCTGTTGTTTACAAGCGCCCAGGTCCATGGTGTTCTGTTACGGCGGCCTGAACAGACTAACACACTCCTGCAGCCAGGCCTTGAGCTGAGACCACAGCCCCAGCCAACCGCGTGATGGGAGCCCCACGAGGGGGCTTGAGCCAGAGGAACCCAGCTAAGCTGCACTCAGATTCCTGACCCACAGAACTCTGAGAGAATATACGTTTATTGTTTTAAGCCCCTAAGTTTTGGGGTAATTTGTTATAGGAATAAATGACCAATGTACGTGAACATTCCACCAATTTCACGTACTTTGCAATTAAAATCACAATTTAAATTGAACAATAAAAAACCAGAAAATGAAAAATACTAATGGCACAAATATCAACTTAAAATGGTTCTCTCTATCTTAAACCTCTGGATTAATTCAGCCATCTGCTTTCAGTTGACCCAGTTGTGCCTGAGGAAGCAATGTAATCACGCTAATTTTATATATCACCTCCAAACTCGTCCAGGCCTTCATATGTTACACCCCAGGCCTTTAAGTATTAACTATTGGCTTCTTTTTTTATTCCTCTCAACAGGCATTTCAACCTTTGACATCTCTCCTCCAGGTCCTTTCCCTGCCTCTATCTTCCTCATTCACAGCAAATCACTCTGCCTGCCCACATGCTATAGAAAAACCATTGAATGTTGGTTTGTTCACTTTTCATCTCATGGCCACCATTTCTTCTCTCAAGAATCCTTTGTTGAGAACCATAATATGCCACCTCTAAACTGCCTCTGATGAAGAAGTATTTTTATTTCCACTGTGATTATTTACCTAATTCCTTCCAGGGCACCTGTCCTCTACCTACAAAATTTCTCTTTAAATCTCCAGTCTACCTTCTTTAAATCTGCTCCCTTTTCAACTTTGCGTCTGACCTTAGCTTTATAATAGAACTTCTTAAATAACAAAGGACACATGATGCTCCCTGTATGGGCTGAATTGTGACCTGCCCCCTTATTCAAATGTTGAGATCCTAACCCCCAGCACCTCACAATGTGGCTATACTAAGAGAGCGCCATTAAAGAGGTAATCAGGGTAAAATGAGGTCATATACATGGGCCCTAACCCAATATGACTGGTGTCCTTACAGGAAAAGGAGATTAGGACACAGATAGACACAGAGGGAAGACCATGTGAAGACACAGGGTGAAGATGCCTATCTACAAGCCAAGGAGAGAGGCCCTGAGAAGAACCCAAGCCTGCTAACATCTCAAACTTGGACTTGTAGCCCCCAGAAAAGTGAGGAAATAAATTCCTTCTGTTTAAGCCATCCAGTCTGTGGGACTTTGTTACAGCAGCCCCGGGAAACTAATGCACTCTCATCTCCTAACTTTCCGTTTACTCCTAACTAATGGTATTCTGCAACGGACTCTCCCTCCCTAATCTACTGAAGTTGTTTTCATGTTATCCTGTGTGACGTTACCAATAAGTGTACATAGTAGTTATTCAGTAAATTTCACTTCTGTTTCCCTTGCTTGAGTCACCAGTAATTTCCTCACTACAAAACCCAGTAACGTTTCTTCAGTCTTCATCCCATTGGAACTATTTGAAATTTTTGACAATGTCCGCTACCCCCTTCTTCTAACACTCTGTTATTTCTTTGCTTCCTCCGATTTGCCTCCTGGTTTTCCTTCCACCTCATTTATCTCAATTTCCCTTGATGACTCCTCTTCTTTATTTAGCTTTAAATACTGTTGCTCCATGTTGTCCCAGGAGTCCGCCGTACCTGCTTCCCACTCTACACGCTCTTTATTCAGGAAGCTGGGCTTTTGCTTCTGTCCACTCACCATGCACCCAAGGGTGGTAATGACAACACTAGGAATAATAATCATGGCAACTCCCATTTTGGGGAGTCTGGGCCTTCTATCATTTGGTCCCCAGCCCTGTGAGGCAGATTTGGATTCTACGCATTTTATAGAGAGTGAAACTGGGCTTAGCAAGAAGAGTAACATCATCAGGATCACATGGCTAAGTGTTGGGCCCAGGCAGTCTGACTCCAGAACCTGGACACTGAGCCCCTGCATTATCTTCCTCCCGACAACCAGGGAAATGGGCTTCACTTCCAGCCACAGAGACAGGTGGAGGCTTGGCTTATGAGAATGTTTGCCTACTCATATTTTAATTTAAAGATATAATTATTCCATATTTTGTCATAAATTTGAACTATGGGGCTTTTGATACTTTTCTGGAATATTCAGATATTTAATTTAATCATTCCAAGGCCTATTGACTTACAAGGTTGAAATTACAAAGGTTTGTTTTAGAAAACCACACGAGTGTATTTGTTACAGAGAATTGTGTTTATTCACCTCAGGTTTTAAAAAATATTTGTCACAGGAAGAAGAATTGCTCACCAATCTTTTTTTTTTTTTTTTTGAGGAAGATTAGCCCTGAGCTAACTACTGCCAATCCTCCTCTTTCTCCTGAGGAAGCCTGGCCCTAGAGCTAGCATCCATGCCCATCTTCCTCTATTTTTTATACCTGGGACATCCTACCACAGCATGGCTTTTGCCAAGTGGTGCCATGTCCGCACCCGGGATCCGAACCGGCGAACCCCAGGCCACCGAGAAGTGGAACGTGAGAACTTAACCGCTGCACCACTGGGCCGGCCCCATCACCAATCTTGTGATAGGTAATTATACAGTGATTTCACTGGTTTTGTTAAGATTTAATCAATCAGAATAAAATGCTGCGTAATTTTCTTGAAATTTTCCTTTTCTACCCTTCTCTTCTCTGCAGACTTTTTTTTTTCAAGAATAATAAAGTGGTACTAATAGATCAATTTTAAAGCACAATGTAAACATTTACTCTTTTAGGACCTACATTAAACTATTAACATTCCTTGAAAAAATCACACACTCTCTCTCTCTCTCTCTGTGCCTTTGTGCACGAGTCCTCCTAAAATGATCCCGCCCCAACCCTATCTCTGGCTCCCCACTCTCTGCCTGCTGCAACTCCTGCCTACCTTCCAAGACTCTCCTAAGGCCACCTCTTGGGAAACATCTTCCAAGGCCCTGCCAGGAAAAGTTAGTCTCTTTCTATGATTCCATAGCACTCTGTCCAAATCTGTACCAAGACGCTTATCTCATCTTATTACAATTACTCTTTACGTGTCTTTGTCCACCACTGTAGAGTGCTTGAGAGGGGCCGTATCTTTTTCACTGCCACATTTTTACATCTGTTCAGGAAGCAAGCAATGCAGGGAGGGAGAAGAATCTCTATGAAGCATACCAAAGGGGACTGAGGGAGGCCGTGTGGGGAAAAGTCTTCATTCTCATTCTGCTTTTCCCCACGCACCCTCTATGCTACCTGGAGAAAAGCAGAGAAAGGAGGAAGGTCAGAGTTGGCCAGTTGGAACTGGAGGGGGCAGTGATTGGGAGGGAGAAATTCAGATATAGTTCCAGGTATTCTTCAGAACTGTCCACATTGATTTATACAGCTTTGAAAGATGACTATTTTCCTTGTGGAAAGTACTTGCATGTGATATTTTACATACACTCTATGTGGACTTTAGGCATCCTCGGAGACTCTCCCCAAAACCAAAATTATTGACCATTGGAATTATTGCTGTTAAACGAGATGCCATTCTGGGTAAAAGTTTCTTTTCAAGGTGTTGTAAATTTAGCACTATCTACAGACCTTGATAAAGATCACATTTTAGAAGGCTGCCATTTTCAAATAATTGTGTAATGCCAGTGATATTGACATCATTTCTTACCCCTGGGTTTACAGACGAGGAAAGCCTGATGTAGGACGGGGGAAGTTACTCAGATCATCTCGGCACAGCTCTCCACATTGGTCCTTACCTTTCCTTAATTTAAAAAGAATCAGATCTCCTTCTCCCTTTAAGGGGCTACTTGGGGGACATTTGTGTTACGGAAAAATCAGGAGGACTTTCAAACCTTCTTCTAGCGGACACAGAAGTGAGAGTAATCACATGAAAGGGTGGAGGTAGAAATCTTGAGTCAATGGGTTCTGCACCTCTAGCAAGCTAAGATGAAGTGGGCCTTGAATGAAAATGTGGTGATTTATAAAGCTTTTGAAGTTATGATAACAATCTGTGAATAGACTTTAGGGTAGCTGAGCATTATTTTAATAGGCAAAGGTCTGTCACTTCTGCTCCCAATGATACAACTCCGAGTGAATCATTTCCTAACACCACAGTTACTCCAGGTTTTAGAGGAACTTTGAGAGTCCTAGAAGAAGAGTTCTGGAGCAGAGTTCCAGCAGGAGATACGTGGACCACAGAATGACTCTCTCATTCCCCTCATCTACTCCTCTGCCGTTTAGATCAGGGGGCAGCAAAGTTTTTCTGTAAAGGGCCAGATAGTAAATTAGGCTTTGTGGCCCAATGGTCACTCTAGAGTACTGAAGTGAACCAGTGTGGTGCAATAGCAGCCACACACAGTACCTGCAGGGCGTGGCTGTTCTCCAGTATCCCTTGTTTACAGAAACAGGCGGCCAGCCCACAGGCCACAGCTTGAGCACCTCTGGTTTAAAAAAGAACTCAGAATTCTGGGTAAGTTTTAAACCCCCACAAAACTCTCCATGATACCCACTGAAAGATATGCAGATATGCCAGAGAGCAGCCTTCTCTCAGGCTCTCACGCTTCCCCAGAAGTTTCACACCCCCCCCCCCCCCCCCCGCCCACCCACTTCCAAAGGTCCTTAACATGTTTTTCTCTCCTAGAACTTTGTGTGAAGATGTACATCCCAAGCCAAGTCAGAACTCCACTCACACGCGCTCTCTCTCTCCGGCGAAAAAGAAAGGGTGTGAAAATTCATGTTCTAGCTTTTGGGGAATTTCAAAGTGTGGAATTTTAGAAGAAAATGATTCATGAGAATTTTATTTTGAGCAGACGAAAGAAGCTCTCAATGCCATGCATTAGAAACAGTCCTGAGACTGTTGACAATTTTTCTTTTCTTTGATTTGGACCCGAGAGCTTTTTTCTACACATTAGCTGTGTTAAAAACACGACAACAGGATCGAAATGGAGCTGTTTATGCTAAGCCCACATCACCAGACTGAAACTTAATTACGGTTTCGGCCCTCCCAGGAGTGGAATCTTATACCAGTCCATTGGGTATCGCCTGATGAGCGCTGGGTATGTCATCTGCCTGACAGACCCCTGTCATCCCCTAAAGGAAGCTAACCTTGCAATATCCAACCCGCTTTCTTGTCCAGTGTAACTTCCTTGTTCCTGCTCCCTTCTGCCTATAAAAGTCTTTCATTTTGTACAGCTCCTCGGAGCTCCTTTCTCTCTGCTGTACTGGATGCTGCCTGATTCATGAATCACTGAATAAAGCCCGTAAGATGTTTAAATTTTACTCAGTTGAATTTTGTTTTTTAATTGCTATTAGAGCTGATTTTGTGAATTTCTTTCAAAATAGACTGTTAACATTTGTAGAATTTGGAAGAGAAGATTTTAGTAATTTTGTTCTAATCACCTTTAAGAAAACACAAAGCAGCATGTATCAATATCCTAAAAAGTGTGCATACCATTCATTTTCAAAGTGTATTTCTAGAAATTTATCCCAAGGAAATCAGAGAACTGATCCAAGATGTATGTGAAATGACATCCATCAAAGAGGATGAGCAGATTTGCAGCCACACGCATGTATGATCAGAGTCTCCCAATCTCGGGCTCTCTCCTGTAATGCAGTCCCATTGCACATGCAAGCAGCACGTAGCCCTAATCACGTCACTCTGTGGAAAGTGGGTTTGGGAAATAGAGCCAAGATGTCATTATTGCTGAGGTAATAAACTGCATAAATTCATTTGGGCTTATTGTCTACTTACTTACTGAATCTATGGAAGTGTCACAAGCCAGTCTAGTAGCTGCCGTTGTGCCACTGCTTAGGAAGTGCTTTCCTGCACGACATAAATTTCCCTCTAAGTACTGCTTTAGCTGCATTCCATACATTTTGAAAGTTGTGTTTTCCTTCTCAGTTAGTTCAAAATATTTCCTTATTTCCATTTTGATTGCTTTTTGACCTCTGAATTACTTGGAAGTGTGCTATTTAGTTTCCAAATATTTGGGGATTTATCCAGATACCTCCTCATTTGTTCATCTGAACATAATTCCATTTTAGTAAAGGAATATACTTTGTATGACTTGAATACTTTTACATTTATTGAGACTCATTTTATGGTCCAGAATGTGGTATAGCTTGGCAGATGTTCTGTTTCTGTAAGTGAACATAAGTGAGGCCATCTTGTTACGCTAAATGACCCCAGCCCCTTCTCTGTGTGACTACTCACTGCTCTGCACATACTCTAAACTAATTCACAGGCTCTCCTGATTTATGGCCTCCACTTACATATCTACTCCCCTATAGTTTGATAAATTAAAACTTTGTTTTCTGAGTTTCTCTCCAGAAACAGGCTGCCACAGGTGGGAAACACACCTACAAGACATCCATCATCACTGACAGAAGAAGAGAACAATGAAATACCCTGAGTCCATCATGCCTGAGGGCCAACTTTTCTAAACCCCTCCTTACTGCCCACTTTCCCCATACAACTACCTCAAGATTCTGTAATTCTTGAAGATTCATTTTTTGAAACATTAGTCACCTGTCTCCTGATTATGCCGGATAATCAAATTAAAGCTTCCCTTCTCAATCCCTAACTTGTGATTAATTGGCTCAGAGTGCAATGAGCAGAGCAGGCCCATTGCTCAGTAACATTTCCACTTGAAAATAATGTGTATTCTTCTGTTTTGGGATGGAATGTTCTATAATGTCAATTAGGTCAAGTTAGTTGATAGTACTTTTCAATTCTTCTATATCATGACTGATTTTCTGTCTGCTTGTTCTATCAATTATTGTGAGACAAATATCGAAACATTCAATTGTACTTGTGAATTTGTCTATTTCCCCTTGCAGTCCTATCAGTTTTTGCTTCATGTATTTTGAAGCTTTGTTGTTAGATGCATACATGTTTAGAAGTGTTACTTTGTCTCAAAAAATTGAACTCCTCATATAAAATGACTCTCTGTGTCCCTGGAAACACTATTTGCTCTGAAATCTACTTTGCTAACATTAAAACAGTAACTTCAGATTTATTTTGACTAGTATAAATATGTTAAAATATGTATAAATCTCTCTGTGTCTTTAAGTGCATATGTGTAGCATTAAGTTAGGTCATGTTTATTTATCCAATAGAGAAATCTCTGCCATTTAACTGTGGTGGTTAGGACATTTACACTTAAGGTGATTATTTACATAGTTGGCATTTAAGTCTACCTGCTTCTGTTTGTTTTCTATTTGTCCCACTTGTTTTGTTAGCTTTTCCTTTCTGCTCTACCTTATTTTGTATTAATTGAGCATTGCTATAATTCCTTTTTATCTCCTTTAATGGTTTATTAGCTATAACCCTTTATTGTATGGTGATTGCTTTAGGGTTTAAGAGTATGCAACTTTAACTCTTTACAGTCCACCTTCAAGTGACATTATACCTTTTCACATATAGTATAAGAACCTTTTAATAGTATGCTTTAATTTCTTCCCTCTTACTTTGTGCTACTGTTGACATACATTACTTCTAGGTGTGTTATAAACCCTACAATGCATTGTTATTATTTTTGCTTCAGACAGCTGATTATCTTTCAAAATGCTTAAATAATAAGAAAAAATTTCTATACATTTATCCAATATTTTCCATTTCTACTGCTCTTTATTCCTTTATGCAGATCCACATTTTCATTTGGTATCATTTTCTTTCTGCTTGAGGCAATTCCTTCAAAATTACTTGCAATGCAGATTGTCTAGAACTGTGAAGGATCTAAGATTTTACCCTATTTTCAAACTAAGAATTTAGCCCCTCATGGTTTCCTGGATGCTGGTAGAAGACATAAGATTTCTGTATCAGAGACATAGGACAGTTTATTACACACAGCAATAGCAGTAGCCAGAATATCAGCAATTTTTGGTGCCAGCACCCTGAGCCAAAATTCTCCGAGAGTGACATGAAAAGGGCCAGATGACCCCTATATATGCAGGGGGTTGCATTACAAAATAGGAGCCCTGAGCTTAGGCAAAACCGAACACTTTTGTAATGGGCAGCAAATATTCTTGTCCTTTGCTCTGGAAAGAGAAATTATCGTTATTACACTGGACAATAAACATGTCTTCTCTTTGATCAGACAGAGATACTGTCTCTGTCATCCAAGGCTTTAAGAAAACCTTGCCTTTGCTCCAGAAGGAGACACTATCTCCCAATGCTTCCAAGACACTATCCTCCAAGGCTCTTTGCTATACAAACATCTCTGAACATTTAGTCTGGAAAAAACGGTCCTGACTCACTTGAAGACATGCAGAAATGTGAAAGAGCCATGCCAAATTGTCTACTAATGCAGGTCTGCTGTGGATGAATTATTTTGTATGTCAGAATGTTTTAATTTCATTTTTCCAAAAAATATTTTGACTGGGTGAAGAATTCTATGTTGACAGATTTTTCTTTTCAGTATTTAAAAGATAGCATTTCACTATCTTTTAGCTTTCATTTTTTTGAAGAGAGAGCCACTATCAATGTATCTTTGCTTCTTTGCATGCAAGTCTTTTTTCTCTGGTTGGTTTTAAGATTTTCTCTCTCACTAGTTCTCAGCAATTTGATTTTGATGTGCTCTATTGTAGTTTTCCTCATGTTTCTTTTTTTAAAATTGTGGTAAAATATAAAATAACACTTACCATTTTAACCACTTAAAAAGGCACAGTTCAGTGGCATTAAGAACTTTCACACTGTTGTACAGCTATCACCACCATCCATCTCCAGAAATTTCTTATCTTCCCAAAGTGAAACTCCATCCTCATTAAACAATAACTCCTCCATCTCCCCTCCCCCCCAGCCACTGACAACCACCATTCTACTTCCTGTCCCCATTTTCTGACTTCCTGTTTCCACTTTCTAGGTATCTTATATAAGTGGAATCATATAATATTGTCCTTTGTGACTGGCTTATCTCAGTATAATGTCTTCAAGGTTCATCTATGTTGTAGTATGTATCAGAATTTCTCTCCTTTTTAAAGCTGAATAATGTTCCACTGAATGTATATACTATATTTTCTTTATCCATTCATCCATCAAGACATACTTAGGTAGAGTCCACCTTTTGGCTACAGGATTAATGCTGCTATGAACATAGGTTTATAAATACCTATTCCAGTTCTTGCTTTCATTTCTTTGGGTACATACCCAGATGTGGAATTGGAATTGTACATTTGATTTTCTGTGGAACCATCATGCTGTTTTCCATAGCACCTGCACCTTCTTTGTGTTTCTTTTGCTTGAGGTTCATTGACTTTCTTGGACGTGTAGTTTTATAATTTTTATCAAAATTTTCAGCCATCAAATTTTCAAATACTTTTTGGCTCTCCATCTCTGTCATCTCCTTCAGGGACTCTACTGATATATTAAGACACTTGAAGTCATCCCAAAGATCACTGATATTCTTTTTGTTGTATAAAATTCTTTGTTTCTCTCCATGTTGTCTATCTACGTTGTGTAGTTTTTGCTGCCCTGCCTTCAAGTTTGTAAATATTACCTTTTGCAATATAAAAACCTGCTATCAATCCCATCCAGTGTATTTTTTTCATCTCATACATTGCTGTTTTCATCTCTACAAGTTTGATTTGGGTCTTTTTTTATATCTTCCATGTCTCTAACATGTCCAATCATTCTTCTAGTGTATTGAACACACAGAATTCGATTATAATATGGTTTTAAGTTACTTGTTCACTAATTTTATCACCTTTGTTAATAATGGGTCAGTTTTGAGTTACCGATTTTTTCTCTTACATATGGGTTGAATTTTTCTTTTCCTTTCTTTGTTTTTTTCTTTTTCTTTTTTTGAATGACTGGTAATTTTTTACTAGATGCCAAAAATTGTGAATTTTATCTTGTTGTGTGCTGGATATTTTGTATTCCTCTAAGTAGTTTGAACTTTGTTCTGGGATGTGGTTAAGTTACTTGGAAGCAGTTTTGTCCATTTGGGTCATTCTTTCTAGGTGTCTTTGGTGGAATCAGAGCAGCTTTTCAGTCTAGGTTCAATCTTTCCTACTATTAAGGCAAAATTTTCTGTCCTCTACCTGATGCTCCATGAATTGTGATACTTTTCACTTGGCTGTTGGGAACAGGTACTGTTTCCAGCCATGTGTGAACCATGAGGATTGATTCCTCTAATTCTTGTGGCGATTATTTCTCCAGCTTTGGGTAGTTCCCTCAAAAGCATACGCTGATCAGTACTTAACTGAATACACTGGGGGCCTCCCTGCAGATATCTGGTTCTCTGTCAACTCTCTTCTTTCTGGGGTACTATGTCCTGTGAAATAGACCTGCCTTGTCTTCTGCTGGTTCCCAGCTCCTCCTCCTCAATTCTGCAAGATTGCTGGGCTCTGCCTGGGATCATCCTTCCTGCACCACAGTCTGCAAACTTTCTCCAGGCAGTAAGTTGGGGTATTCATAGGACTTGTCTCATTTGTTTCCTGTCTCTGAGGGATCATTGTCCCTGTTGTTTGACATTCATTGTCTGGCAAACTCTTGTTTCATATACTTTGTCTTTTTAGTCATTTTAGGCAGGAGTGTAAATCTGATCGTTAGCCCATTTTGGCTACAGATGGAAGTGCATCCTAACCCACAGGCATGAAAAGATGGGTCTCTCCCTATGAGACCACTTGGACTCCATCCATTCTCCTCCAGCTCCCATTATGTAGTATGTTTATTTTCCCTTATTGGTCAGGATTAACCACTTCAAGTAGCAACATAACTCTCTAGCTTATTTCCCTGCGATAAAGTAGTATGAAATGACTAGGAGGCAGATTCAATTTCTAATTTGTTAGAATTCTGTGATTCCTAGTTTTAAGGATTTTCCATTTGTACCTAAAACGCTTACACAAGTAGTACTCAGAGCTATAGGAAGAGGAAGCAAAACTCTTTAATGTGATTTCTTTACATGTGATTGTGTCAGGTATCTCTTGGTTTTTAGACCCTAACCAAGAGATATCTCTAGGTTTTAGACACACGTGAAATAATACTGTATACTGGTCACTTACTTAAGGTGTATGCAGGACCATGCAGGACGACATCTCAACCGTACAAGGTGTTGTTCACTAGCTGACCTCTAATTGACTCTTCAAACAGCCCCCTCACCTTTTCTTCAGGGTCTCTGTCCAGGATGATGATGTGGTCTGTGATAACTCTAGTGAACCCTTGGATGACCATCCGTTACCCTATTTTCATCAAAGCAATCAGTGTTTCTGGGCACCATACATTATCTAAGATATTAGTAAACCCCTGTATGATAACATGGGGAGATAGGTAAATAAAGACAATTTATCCGCAAATAAAGACATTTAGTAAGAACAAATTGCTCTCTTCTTTCATTATGGAAGGATTCCAATATAATCAGCCTCCCACAAGGGAGCTAAAACATCTCAAAGACATGGTATTATATTAATACTCAGGATGGGTCTCTTGTGTTAGAAAATTTAATATTCAGCAAATAGCAGCATCCAGGATAGCCTTGTTGTCAAGAACTTGTTGCTTCTATTTGCAGGGCATCTATCTCCGAGGATTACATTGTTTAGGAGCCTATTAACCAAGAAAGCACTGAGTGGCCTTGGGATTGAGACTGACTTCAGCAGAGTAGGTTATATTTCATACCTAATTATTAAGAACTGCTTCTAAAATGGAGGTTTTTAGTCAGTATTTATGTCAGGCACAGATTGTTTTCATGCTCTGCACTAATTCTGAGAGTCTTTTCAAATACCTCTTCTCTAAAACTTATCACCAATCCTACAATTTTCTTCCTTCCAGCCAAGCCATTAATCACTATCTATGAATCTATTTAGATTCTTTTCTGAGGCTGTTTGAAAATACAAAACTCTACCCTCTGAGAGAATTACTCTTCTATATGTTCCCATCAGCGAAAATGCAGCTTATGGAGCTGTAATGCTATTATAATCAGTTTCATTCAATTCATTAAGTCAGCCAGATTTTATTGAGTTCTTATTCTATGCATGGCCCTTCAAGCTGGAGCATGTATATTTTGCAGAGCCATACTGAGTTATTTTCTCTCTAGACATTATGGCTTTTTCCTTCCAAAGCCCCAGTACCTAGTTGTATATCCTAGTTGTAGCTCCTTCTAGTTTTTCTACGTGAGACACCACCTCAGCATGGCTCGATGAGCAGTGTGTAGGCCTGCACTCAGGATCCAAACTGGCGAACTCCGGGCCGTTGAAGCAGAGCACACAAACTTAACCACTATGCCACTGGGCTGGCCCCTAGACATTATTTTTTGATAGGCAGCAATGTGTGAGGACAAAGCTGTTTTGAGAGAGGAGTAGCAGTATATCAGGAATCAGCATAATGGATTGTGAGCCACTTGCTCAAAAAATTTACTTGGGACACGTGAGCTAGCAAACGCCAGGTTTGACAAATATCACTGTCACTTGATGAGGGATTACTGCTGAGTATTCCAAATTTCCAAGCTGTGTGGTAAGATAACACTGGTTTGAGTTGTACTGCTTGTGTTGCATATAAATTAGTGTTTTGTAGTTAAATGTTAGGTCTCCATTAAGACCTAGCAGAAAGTTTAGACCCACTTTGCAAAAGAATAATAGCAGAAGAAGGCAAAGCTTTGCTTTAAACCATGGTGCTTTCTCTGTGATTTTGTTATTCAGGATTGCCACAGGTTCTGTTTAGTTTTCTGATCCATCACAAATTCTTAGAGCATCCATTGGGTCTCCGAGGCAAGAAGGCAAAGTACCAAAACGGCCAGTACCAATTCCTTACCATCTGGATAAGCTTCTCTTGTTTGGGTCCTGCTTAAACCCGGAAGCCGTTCAGACAAATGGGTAAATGATTCATGGCAGAATACCCGAGTTTAATAAATATTGCCTCTAAAATGTGAATGGGCTCACTTAGCGTTAGAATTTGCTGTTAGAGCTGGTGGAGGAAATGGAGGGGATATCGCCACATGTGCCAGACCAATGGACTCCTAGACATTTTTATGAAGTTTGTTTCTTATATTTTCATGGTATTTATCTTCCTCTGCCATATACGATCCTACAATGCTACCTAGATGCTTGTTGCTTCTTGGTTTTGAACTTCTGTTTGTATACTATCAGCAATGAAGTGGGAATGTTAATATGGTTCTTTTTGAAAGTTAGCTCACGCATGTGCAGGAGGAACAATGGCTTCAATTAAAAGATAAATAATTTCACTAAACATTTGGGGGCCGTTTTGAATAAAGAGAGAAGTTTGGACGGTTGGGATGCTGATGTTCTTGGAGACCTCTGAACCTTCCACAAATCCCCGTTCTTGGAATGATTCTCTTCCCGCTTCCAGGCCCTAACTTTCACTTAAGTTACCAGGAGGCCTTGTAAGTTCAATTGACCATCTGTCCTTAAATTTGAGTTTCCTTTTTAACTACCCTGGAGTATAAGAGAAAAATATTTTAGAGCAATCACAAAACATTGCCATATTTTTGTCTGTTTTGAGATAGAATTGAAGGATTTGAGCTGGCTATTTTCTTTCTTTAAGAGTTCCACTCCTTTTACATTTAGACAAACCATAGGCTGTGACTTCTTCTTACCCTTCTTCATGCTTTATGGAAAGATCACCAGGGTCCCCCAAAGCATGGTCCTCACAGAGCATATGATTTCAGGTGACAAGAAGCTATAATTTAATTAGTTGTTTTGCCACTTCACGTATTGTGAACCATCAGAGTCTCACAATTGGTTTTTTTACTTCTTTTCACTTCCAACAAGCCAGATAACACATCCCAGATGCCCCAGATTCCATGGGGATCTGTGGCCCAACAACTCAGGCCATATTCACACTTTCTGTGTCAATTAGACTCCTCAATTGCAAACAACAGAAAATGACTCAAGAAAACTAAGTAAAAATGAGCTTATTAGAAGGCTATCAGTAGCTTACAAAATTGATGGCAAAGTTTAAGAGCCAAGCTTAAAAAATGGGCAAGCTAAAAAAGAAGCTCTATCCCTTAGAACAATCTGCCATTTCCTCTGATGCTACCCACCCAGCCTCAGCTACACATTGCAGCCATTTCAGCACTCAGCCACCAGACATCTAATCGGATATAAGTTTTTCTTTGTAGCTCTCAATGTGGAAAGCTCCACACAGAGGTCTCAGAGAGTGCCCAGGCCCTGGCCTACTGGAGAGAAAGTGAGGCGACTTCCTCTTTCTGGTTTCTATAGTGGGAAGAAAACTTCCAACTTTCATGACAAAAGAGGGTTCTTGCAACCTAGAAATGGGATGCGAAGCTGCACACCCTAAAAATCAGGCAGTAATTTATTTCACTGACTTCATAGACATTTTGTGATGCTGACATGAGGAAATGTGTATAACACATCTCTAATGCAGTATACGACACATAGCAAGTGCTAAAAAATTTAAAGTTGATATTATTAATAAGGGTTGGAAATATTAAGAGCATTTGAAATTTTAAACAACAGTTATAGCTTAGAGAAGTAGGGTTTGTAAACATCATGATGTTTATTGGGAATAAAGCAGGAGTCCAAGGCCACTAAAGTTAAAAACAACAACTCCAAAAACAAAACTCAAAGCCGAGTTAATTATCTTGCCATCAAGAGAACTCACAGCCATGAAGAAATTCATTCAGTATGCTGCAAGGAGAAAAACTCAAGGGCTTTTAAAGGCAAGAAAAGGCTTCTATTGTGGTTATGCTGACTGAACTTTGAAAACCAGCAGCCTGGATGGGGAGGCAACAATCCATAGGTTTTTGCAAGATTGGTTGAAACAATTCCCACTGTTTATTGGGCAGGAAAGAGTCTTTGGCTAGTCCACTGAGGATCTGTGTACCAGGGTCACTCAAAGTTCATGACTTTTTAATAGCTTTAGCTGGTAGACTGTTATACTAGAGATTAGCATTCAGTTTTTGTATCTCCCAGGCAGGTGCTTCCGTAAGTGAAAAATTTTCCTTACTTACAGGCTAAATCATAACAGGGAAACAGCCGTTAGCTGCTAACGCTTGGGTTATTTTCTGTCTGGTTTAGATGTTTCTAGCAGGATATTTGAGATGTTGAGGTCCCGAGGAGTAAGTTTATGAGATAGCTCAGTCCTAGTTCAGCTCTACTTTTCTCTCTCCTGATCTTTCTTTTGTCAAAAGTAAAGCATAAAGGTGGACGAATACATTGTTATAGAAAATAGTTTGTCAAAAAATATTCATTGCGAACACATCAGCATTGTGTTGGTATTTTGGACCAAGTGATGTAACAAAGATATAATTGGATTTTATAAAAATTATTTTCGTAACAAGATTTGTTGAAATAGAATTGATCCACTAAATACAATTTCCCCAAAAGGAATATTTCATATTAAATTCAAAACAGAATGCTAAACGGATAGAATATTGGGAATTATTTATTTTGCCAACGTGCTTAGATTTTTATGCGTTTTTTATTTCAATTTCTTGCCATTCCACAAGGAAATTTCAATGACTCTTCATTTTTAAAAGGAAGTCGTATTTAGCTTATTAAGGATTAATACACTGATTTTTCTTTGACTGAATAAATTGATATTCTTGTGGAAATCTCTGCCCAGTTTCATTATATTAGGTAAAACTGTTTGTTTTTTGTACAAAATAATAAAGGACTTATAAAACTTTTGCAGAGATTTAAGTTATCCTAGTTTTCTTTGATGTTTAAATGTGGAATGTAAATGTACCATGGCCCAGGGTAGAGATAGAACACACAATATCTTTGTCATTTTCAATATTTACAGCCTGTTGCTTATATTTTATTTACTAATCAACATTAACCACATTTTTTAAATGTGAAGGATAATACTGTGAGCCTCATTTTTATTTATTGGGAATCCTAAAAACATCAAAGAATTCTAAGATTTTGAAAGTTGCATCAGGCTTGGCCCTTTGTGTAATTGACGTTCTCTAATTGATAGTCCCACTGATATTAAAAGTCGGAAATGTTGCACTCAGAACTAACTTTTGAACATAAAATTTTGAATACAAATGGGAATGGATAGAGTTTATAACCAATGAGGGCTTTTGCTTTACACAGAACTCAACTTCCTGGGTCATACACCTTTTCGATCACCTTGTAAAATATCCAAACCGTAACACTTAAATATGAAATAGTGGTCAGCTATATACTGGCCCACTCACCAATTGAATTCTGTAATCGGTTATTAACTAGCTCTCATCAAGAGCTATGGAAGCACAACACAAATCCTGCTTCTAAATCGCTCTTTATACCAGTTCGCAAAGCACAGTTTGCCTGGAGCAAACGGGAATAAAATCATTTCAAAGCAAAATAAGCACTATAAGTATTCAAAGTTTGAAATTTGGTCAGCTGGGGCCGGCCTGGTGGTGCAGCAGTTAAGTGCGCATGTTCCGCTTCTCGGCAGCTCGGGGTTCACCAGTTCGGATCCCGGGTGCGGACAGGGCACTGCTTGGCATACCATGCTGTGGTAGGCGTCCCACATGTAAAGTGGAGGAAATGGGCACGGATGTTAGTTCAGGGCCAGGCTTCCTCAGCAAAAAAAGAGGAGGACTGGCAGTAGTTAGCTCAGGGCTAGTCTTCCTCAAAAAAAAAAAAAAATTTTTTTAATTTGGTCAACTGGAACAATATTCACTACACATTAAGCGAAAAATAGATTATAAAACATTTATAGCACAATTCCATTATTATTCTGTATTTTATATATGACAGTACCATGTATACTATAGAGAGCAAGCATGTGTATATATCATATACAAATATATATCTATTACACATGAAATGTTAATGGAGGTATGGCATCTTTGAGGGCTAGCTAGTAATTAGCACCATTTCCTAAAGTTATAAGAATAACATGCCCAAGCTTGTGTCGCCAGTGTCTAACAGTTTCAGTAATAGAAACGGGTGTAGTAAGAAAAATTAATTCATAAGCAGATGTACAGTAAGTATGGGCTCTAGTGTGTGACGTTAACATCAAACATTCATGCTACACCTTGCAGAACTTGGCAGGAGTGCCCTTTAGAATGTCCTCATTACTGCAAGTGGGAAAAGGATGCAGCAGGAGAGTACAGAATTATGGGGGTATTTGCCCAATATTCAACATTTAGCTAGAAAAGAACCTGGAAGAATCTAAAAAGAGTGAGATATACAATTTACTGTAATGATTTTACAAGTTATATCATTGCATAATTATGAGTAGAGTTTTATCAGTTCTGAGATGCTCTACCCAGATCTTTTTTTAACCTGATTTCTCAGTTAGAGGGATCCCAGCTGTCTGGAGGTGGCGCTGCCACCTGCAGACCAGAACTGTGAAGTGGCTCCGCTCTGTCAGAGGCCCTCAGAGACCCTGCCTGCAAACGTTCTATAAAAAGAGAGTCTTCAGGCAAAAGTGGAAAGAATTTCAGATGAAAGAGTAAAGCTTCTAGAAGAATATAAAAATGCTCAATCACATTTTCCTCAGACATCCCTCTTGGATAGGATATAGCTTTACATTTGAAGATTAACACTTAATTTACATTTAAAGTCAGACACACTGGTCCAACACTCAAGATCAGCCCAGCTCATCTTTTCATGACAACTTGATACAGATATAGACATATAGATGATATAGGTATAGATTACAGATATAGACGACCTGGATATAGATTAGAAATAGATACAGGTATAGCTATAGGAATAAATATAAATACATATATGAGAGAGGGGAGTAAGGATATAAACCAAAATATTTATATTGATTATCTCTGAGTGTTAGGATTATGGATTATTTCTGTTAACTCGATTCCTCTTGCTTAATTATTTTAAAATAATTCTACAATGAATACATGTTATTTGAACAGGGATTTCTTCTAACTTGAAAGCAGAATTTTGAAAATCAGTGTCTCCATAACATAAACCTTACCAAGTATTTGGAAAAGAAAATCACTAATGCTTCAAATATTCCTAGAATAAATTCATTACTTTTTAATTTAAATGCATTTTTAAAAATCAGCCAATTTTATTATTTTTTCCAGAAGACTTTAGAAAATTATATAATCACTGTCTCATTCCATTGTCTATGGAAGTTTCATTTTTCATAGTAACAGAACATATTAAACTGCAATCAGTAACAGATAATCTATTACATGCTGGTATTAAAATGCTTCATATGTAAAGGTCAATAATCAGATCGTCAACTGTGGCTAACCCTCACTCATTTGTTTAATAAAAATTTACTGATGCCTCCCATGACAATGCAATCAGCATAGTAGACACTACGGATACAGAGGTAGACTGGACAATCTCTGGCCTCCTTCAGCTTACGGTTTAGTGGGAGCTGGGCAACCACAGGAGCCCTTGCAACGCTCTGTCATGAATGCTGTGCTCAAGACCACTCACGGTGGTCTGATGTCGGCTGGGGACAGACGGTCGGGGAAGGACCTAGACATCCACTATGTTGAACTGCATCCTTGAAGTCCTCAAGACGTCAGCACTGATAGCTTCAAATTCAATCGTCGATCAAGATTTATAATAAAGATTACTCAGGTCATTTTGGTAATGTTCCAGTCCTTTTTATTCAATCATAGATTATCAGAGAAAAGCCGAGATTATTTCATTTCAACAGAATTGTTTAAAGAGTAAGTCTATGATGGTAATTATTAATTTATTGTATAATTTTATTAATAGTGCAGTATTTTGGTGGGTGCAGACGGCAATGCCACGTAGAAAATCGCAGTGGTTTAAAACTCCCTGGGAACATGAGCTGCATTTCTGCAGTAACACAGACACCGGGTGCTAAGCGCCAAGCCGTGTGCTGCACTTGGACACAATGAAAAACACTTCTAGAATTCTCCTTCTCCCTGGTTCCCAGTGCTCACTTTCAAATCCTCATCTGCCCACATTAAGTGGGAGGCATTTAATAACAGCAAATGGACTTGGTTCTCAGACAGCGGAGAATTGTGAATACTAACCACTCATTTTAAAGCCCCTCCCCCCTTTTAAAAACTTCTTATCCATGCTGATTTTCTAGGTTCCTACTCTTTTCTGGGTTTAAGAATGAGTCTTCCAACAGATGAGGATCTAACTAAGGGATGACTTCACAATGCCCCCCGACTAGTCAGACACAGGCACTGACGGGCCAATCCTGGGCACCGACCAGCAGCAGGGACCAGCTGGACCCCAGCCTCACCATTCTCAGTCCTCTTAGGGTGGGCCCATCGCCACCATGTCCTCAGACTCTCGCCCTAGTCTGTTAATTCCAAGGGCTGATCTAAGTAGATGCAGACCCTTGGCGACTTCTTGACTCCTCCTTGGCTGTCCCTGATGTCCCTGAGCCCCAGAACCTTCCTCTAGCTTTGTCTACTTGGAATCACGTTACTACCTACGTCTCATGGCCTGCTCAGGTGGCTTTGGATTGCGTAATCTTTCTGCCAGCCTTGTCCGCTGGCACCCGATTTTTCCATCATTAACCCATTTTAACTTGACAACCCTCTGTGACAAATTTCTCTGGCTGATCTAGAGCCTGAGAAAAATAAGTGAGTGAGGCAAGGCTACAGAGCTAGACTTGGAGGGATCACCATCATAATCAGTGAGCATGAGTCCAGTGACCTTGCTTTTAAGGACTGGCGTGTACTGTCATCTGACTGCCCAGGGCAGCCATCTCTGCACAATCCATCCTCCCCTCCCTCCCACTGAAACCTACTCACTCATTGTCCCCAAAAACATTAGCTTGACCCAAACTGAGCCACATTAAGACGTGAAAGGCCGACAATTGCTTATTCTAGGAAGGTCATCTTTCTGGATGACTCATCCATTCCCACTTCTATTTCTAGCTTGATGACTCACCAGTTTTATGATCCTTGTAAACTTCCTTAATCTCTGAGTCTCAGTTTTCTCATCTGGAAAATGGAAATATGATTTCTATCTATTTAATAAAATGCCTGACATAGGAATGATTACTCAAAAAATAGAGGCTATATTATTAACTTATTTGAAAGTATTTTTATTCAAACAAAGCCTCTTGGATATACCAAGTCTTAAGAGAAAAATGAACCTTTGATGCGGTCAGCAGGTGTGGGGTAGTTTGCTCTTTGTTTCATTCTAACCATAAAGCTGGCTTAGCATTTACATGTTTACCTTGCAATTCGAAACTCTTGTGCACAATAATTAACACAACAGATACAAATCTGCACAATAATTAACACAACAAATACCAAAATAAATGAAACACAGAAGAACAAGAACAGCCTCAAAATTTCTGGCAGATCTGCTATCTTTTTGGAGATTTTCTGCTCTGTGTTGAATAACGAGCTGTAACTAGAGGGCTCTGAACAGGGCTAAGGAGGGCTCAGTCACCTGCCAAGAAGGAAACAAGGATGCTCCAACATCCACAGAAGTAAAGTTGCTACAAGGTCTCTTCCCACCACTTTGGGTTTAAAAGATGTGTGAAAAACTGAATAATTTTTGAGTCATGGAGAAAGTAGGAAAAACCTAGATGCTGCCGAACCTGAGGCTTCCTTTGGCCTCCGCCAGCTCCATCCCTGCCCACTGCAGGTTTGGTCCTGCCCAATCCCTGAGCTAATGAGAGGGAACCTGGGGGTGCAGTAGGACCTCACCTCAGAGCAGGGCTCTGGCTTAGTATTGATGCCCTAAGACTGTATCCCTCGCCCATGGTGCTACAGGCCACTGCAGAAAACCTGTGATTTGTGTTCAGATCGTTGAGTTTCTCCTCTGGTTGCTGGTTTACATTCTAAATCTCTTCTTAGCCTGGAAGACTTCCTTGCTCATTTATTTGACTAGGAGAACACAGGGTCTCCTGCTGTTCTTCTCCAGTGGATGGGGCCTTGCTCTCTTTCTCTGGTCTGTGCTTCCTGCAAAATGACCTTTTTTAGAAACTAAAGGAATCCATCCTTTGTATATGCTCATTGTCAGAGATTGCTCCCACTGTGTGTTAAAGTTCCAGATCTCTTTGAAGAAGATGCCATCACTGGCCTGCCCTGGGTTTGATGTATCCCCCTAAGCTTTGGCGTTAGGATTACTGGTCCTTAACTGGGGGCAGTTCTATCACTGTGTTGGCTTCCTCATTTCCACCTGGACTATTACAGGATTATTCTACTCTTCCTGTTCAGCGGGTGCCTACTGACTTGCCCTTGAGTTCCCATCCTCCTTAGTGACAAGAATTATTTTCTCTCCATTCACATTCTTATTCCCACAGCTCCATCTTTTTAACATTATTCAATATGTGTGGGATATAAAGTCACACCTTGGCATTCATGAGAGAGATTTCCTGAGGCCTTCTTGATCCCCAACTTTGCAAAACCACTTTGGTACTTCATAGGAGTTATTACATACACAAGAGAAAATAAGAAACAACAACAACAAAACTGGGTTGAATGCAGATACTGGGCATCCGAGTAGGTTTCTTAGCTCTCCACGTAAATCTTGCGCACAACTTGAGTGCCTGGAATTCAAAACTGCATCTACAATCCAGTAGAAGGACTCTCTGAATCATTTCAAACCACTGAAAAATGCTTAAATCAATGTTTGCCCTGTTTTTACATTTCACTTTGGCTTTCTATTTCATATCCAACCGTGAGAAAATTGATTTCTACAAGTTGTTTATTGTTAGGAGTTGAATATTGAGCAATGAAACATGAAGATGCTTTGATGTCCTATCTTTCTATTCAGTGCCAGACTGTGGTTCCCCAAAGCAAAAGTGATCCTTACTATCAAACATTTATAAAGGTCTCGTTGTTAACAGTAATTTGCATTCTCTACATATAAAGTTATCATTAAATACCGAAGTGAACTACACCCGATGTTGTAGAGGCAGCGTTATCCAGCTGACACAGGAGGGTTCTGGGAGGACCAACAGTCCTGACTTAACAAGTCTTTCAAATTCTGAATACCAGGGGCCTTTAGGAGCTTATCATGCCAATAGTTTTTTGTTTGTTTTCCATTTTCTGTCTTCATTTTACTTCTAAATCAGGCACGGAGGCTAAAATCTCATGTATTTGTAAATGGTTTCCTAGAATTACAGTTAAGAGATTAAGCTTTGTAATCTTTCTACTCTCTTAGTAGAAGATTTTTGGAAGGAACATCTATTTTTAAATCTAACTTTTATGAGCAACATAATAACAATATAGAAAGTAGTCTGGATACTTGTTTGCTTCTAAGCCTTTGTGGTATCTGGTAAATAGCTTGAAGTTACTTAAAAAGTTTCTAGTTAAATATCACCTATTTAGATATTTTCCAAATTTGAACATAAAATGAGAAACTTTGGTCAGAGATAGAAAAAGAAAGAGGACTAAATTTAATGCAAAATATCTTAAGGTTGCTATTATACCAATGGCACTGGGCTAGGTGACTTGAGATAAAAATGTAATCACTCACTCATTCAGCATCTTATTGAGCACGTACTTCTGTGCGCGCTATTGGTCTACACTGGTGAATGTATCATGGATGATGTCTGCCTCCTAGAGATTATAATCAAGTAGTTAAAAAAAAAAGAAAACTAAATCACTGACTATTTACTGGGATACACTCTGTGCTTAGTGCTTTACATGGACTGTTATTTAATCCTTAAAACCACTGTCATCCCTATTTTAGACAGAAATTGAGACAAAGAAGTTGGTAGTGAACATGAGCTTGCACGGTAAGCGGTGAAACCAGGGCGTGAAAGCAGATCACCTAACCCCAGTGCTGTTGGGTAAAGAAGACAAGATGATTCCTCCCTTCAATGGACTTACTACCTAAAGAAGAAATGAAACAAAAAATAAGAAAGGGCAAGAGTGTGATTTATAAGAAATATATATTTGGTCATTCAGATGACCAAATATATATTTCTCACACATATGTGGTCTGCAGCCACAGTTCTTGGCTCACAGCTCCGAACACCCTTGGAGTTTTTGTCATGTTAGTGAGGTGACTTTTGGACCCCACCCAAGGGCAGGGCTGGTTGCAGGAGAACCAGCCCTGTGAGCAGAGTACTAGAACTTTCAGTCTCACCGCTTGACTTCTGGGGAAGGGAGGGGCTGTAAATCGAGTCAGTTGCCAATGGCCAATGACTGAGCCAATCGTCCCTACATAATGAAGCCTCCATAAGAATCCAAAAGGAGAGCTCCTCAGTCCTTTTTTCGGAGAGCTTCCAGGTCCAGGAACCAGAACACTTCCACATGCCACTGTGCCAGGCCCCAAGCTCCATGAGGACAGAGGCTCCTTTGTTTGGGTCCTTGACCTATGTGTCTCTTCATCTGCCTGTTGATTTGCATCCTTTAATATCCTTTGTAATAAATCAGTAATCTAGTGAGTAAACAGGTTTTCTTGAGTTCTGCAAACTGTTCCAGCAAATTAGTAGAGCCCAAGGAGGGGGTCATGGGAACCTCCGATTTACAGCCAGTCGGTCAGAAGTTCAGGTAATAACCTGGACCTGTGATTGGCACCCTGAGTTGGAGGAGGGTCATTGAACCTCTGATTTATAGCCAGTCGGTCAGCAGTATAGGTCACAACCTGGGATTTGTGATTGGTGTCAGAAGCGGGGCGGTCTTGTGGGACTGAGCCCCTCACCTGTGGAATCTGACGCTGTCTCCGGGTGGATAGTGTCAGAATTGAGTTGAATTCTCCCACACCCCCCTGGCGTCAAGAACTGCTTGTTGGTGTGAGGAGGCCTTCACACACACGTTGGAGTTGGATCCAGGAACCCTTTTGCAGAGTCAGTATGAAATATATTTCCTGAGCTGCCTAGACATTCCAGCAAATAGTGAATAACAGCTGGGGCAGCAGTTGGGGCAGGAGACGGGGCAGTATTTAAAGCAGAGATTTATGCCATCAATCTCTGGGAACTGTGCAAAGATCAGCTTGCTTTCTTTACCCAACAGCACACTCACCATAAGCAAGCACTCTCCACAGCATTATTTTCACTTCATTTCTCCTCCCTAGCATTTTGCATTTCCGAACTCGGAAGCGACTCAAGAGCGAAATTTCTATGGACCCACTACATATGAGAGAATCAGACTGTGGGAAACTTGGACTGACCATCTGTAGAGCTTTATAAAGCCACAGAGACAAACAATAAGGGGCCATTTTCTTTTTAAGCATCTTTCTTTCTTTTTTTTCCGGATGAAAAGTCTGAGTCTGAAAACCAAATTGACGAATGGAGGAACCTAACGTGCTTCATGCCGAGAGTCACTTGTCACAGAGCAAGGAAAGCCTTCCTTTCGTTGGGATCATCGATCAGATATGAAAAGGGTAGGGGAGGAGATTTTATTTGTGAGGCTCTCGTAAAACCATCAGCCACACCCTCCACTGAAGCTACCAAGCTTCCTCAGGAGACAAGACTCCATCTGCCTCGAGTGAAGTTGACATCTTTCCCATTTTTTCCCCTAACGTGAGCAGATGTTTCTTTTCGAATCAAAATGTCCTTAGTCCTTGACTTATGTGGTAGCCTATGAACTTCAGAGCATAAACCACACAACGCTAAATGGAAATGACATACTCTATTCAGTTCAAAGAAACGAGATGAGAAACAAACTAAATGCAGACCTTTCTATTACCATTAAATTAATTCATCAAAATAAGCAGAGTAAAACTGAAGAGGCAAACCTGCATACACAAAGTTTCCATTTATATCTAGGACGTAGGAGAGAATTCATGTTGGTTATCCAGCATTTCCCAACAGACAAAGTTGCGGAGTTTCTTTCCAATATTTTTATTGGGCTGCCTGATGGTTGTATTGTCTATATGACTGATGTTAGAGATAACATATCAATAAACAATATCAATAAACAGCGGCCCCTCCTCAACTTCTTTGTTCTTTTACTTAGAAGGTTGGTTAAATTAGAACATATTCAAATAATGCCCAGGTCATTCCATCAGAGGCCATATCTACTCTCTTTTATGAACAACTTACCTTTCACTTAGTTCTTCATGGAGAAGAACATATAAATTACCTATTGCAGAAGTATACATCAAAACATACAATGGAACGTCATTCAGTCTTAAGAAGGAATGAGATTCTGATACATGCTACTATATGGATGAATCTTGAAAACAACATGCTAAATGAAATAAGCCAGACACAAAAGTACAAATATTGTATGACTCCACTTAATGAAGTACCAGAACAAATAAATTCATAGACAGAAAATAGCATAGAGATTACCAGAGGCTGAGGAGAGTGAAGAATGGAGAGTTAGTGGTTAATGAGCACAGAGTTTTGGTTTGGGATAACGAAAAAGTTCTGCAAATAAATAGTGCTGATGGTTGCACAACAATGTGAATGTACTTAATGCCATTGAGCTATACACTTAAAAATGGTTGAAATGGGGGCTGGCCCCATGGCCGAGTGGTTAAAGTTCTGTGTGTGCCACTTTAGTGGCCTGGGTTTGCAGGTTTGGATCCAGGGTGCTGGCCTTCTCCACTTGTTGGCCATGCTGTGGAGGCATCCCACGTACAAAGTGGAGGAAGATTGGCACTGATGTTAGCTCAGGGCTATTCTTACACACGTGCACACACAAAATGGTTGAAAAGGTAAATTTTATGATATGTATATTTTATAACAATTTTTTTAAGTAGCCAAAATAAAAGTACACATCCACATATTTTATATTCTTGCTTACTAGGTAGAAAAAACTTTTCAAAAAAATTTTTTTTTAGCATCTCTTAAGATGCTCAAATTCTAAATCTTAACTCCACATAGATGTTGAGAAGATAGATCAAAGTGTCTCTGGAAATGTTTAAGAAATTAAGAGTGAGGTAGCAGAGAAAGAAACGATGAACAGCAGCTCTATTTAACAGGCACAGTCTTGGACAACCTGAGGAGAGTTTTCACAGGAAAGACCTCAAAAATTCCACTGCAGAACAGATATTTACCAGCATTTTGGCTTTGTTTTAGACTTAAAGGGATGCTTTTTAAATTTTTTCAATTTTTTTATTGTGGTTAAATACGCTAACATAAAATTTATCAAAAGCAACCAATAGAAAATAGAAAAAATATGATAGCTATTAATTCAACTATATCAATAATTACTCTGTACATCAATGGTCTAAATGCACCACTTAAAAGATAGAGATTGTCAGAGTGGATCAGAAAACAGGACCCAACAAGAAGTTGCCTACAAGAAACCCACCTTAAATATAAAGACACAGATAGACGGATGGAGAAAAACATACCATGCTAACACTAATCAAAAGAAAGCAGGAATAGCTCTAATAATTTCAGACAGAGCAGACTTCAAAGAAAGGAACATCATCAGGGATCAAGAAGGATGTCATATAATGATAAAGATGTCACTTCTCCAAGAAGACATAATAATTCTTAATATTTACTCACCTAACAACACAGCATCAAACTACATGAGACAAAAATTGATAGAACTGTAAGGAGCAATAGATGAGTCCATGATCACAGTTGGAGATGTCAATGCCCTTCTATCAGAAGTGGACAGATCTAGCAGCCAGAAAATTCGTAAGGAAATAGTTGAACTCAACAACACCATCAATCAACTGGATATAATGGACATCTGTAGACTACTCCATTTGCAACAGCAGAACACAGTCTTCTAAAGGTCCCATGGAACATTTACCAGAATAGACTACATTCTGATCTATAAAACACACATTAAGAAAATTAAAAGAATAGAAATCATACAATGTCTGCTCTCAGACCACAATGGAATTAAACTAGAAATCAATAACAGAAAGATAAAAGAAAATCCCCAGATATATGAAGATTAAACAACATGTTTCTAAATAACACAGAGGTCCAAGAAGAAATCTCAAGAGAAATTTAAAAATATTTTGAACTAAATGAAAATGAAAACACAAATTATCAAAATTTGTGGGATGCAGAGAAATCAATGCTTAAGGAGACATTTATAGCATTAAATGCATATATAGAAAAGAAAGATCTAAAACCAATAATCTAAGTTCTACCTTAGGAAACTAGAAAAGGGAGAAAAATTAAACTCAAAGTAAGCAGAAGAAAAGAAAAAATAAAGAATTAGAGCAGATATCAATGAAATTGAAAACAGGAAATCAATAGAGAAAATCAATGAAACTGAAAGCTTGTTCTTTGAAAATATCAATAAGATTGATAAGCTTCTACTCAGGTTAATTAGAAAAAAGGAGAGATGACAGAAATTACTAATATCATAAATGAAAGAGAGACATCATTACAGATCCCATGGACATTAAAAGGGTAATAAAGGGGTCGGCCCCATGGCTGAGTGGTTAAGTTTGTGTGCTCTACTTTGGTGGCCCAGGGTTTCACTGATTTGAATCCTGGGTGCAAATATGGCACCGCTCATCAAGCCACCCTGAGGCAGCATCCCACATGCCACAACTAGAAGGACCCACAACTAAAAAAAAAAATACACAACTATGTACCAGGAGGCTTTGGGAGAAAAAGGAAAGGTGAAATCTAAAAAAAAGAAAGGTAATAAAAGAATACTATGAACAACTCTATGCTCACATATTTGATAATCTAGATGAAATAGACCAATTCCTTGTAAGACAACATTTGCCAAAACTCATACAAGAAGAAATAGACAATCTGAATAGGCCTATATTTATTAAAGACATTGAATCAATAATTAATTAATAACTTTCCAAAACAGAAAGCATGAGGCCCAAACAGGTTCCCTAATGAATTCTACTAAATATATAAGGAAGAAATTATGACAATTTTCTACAATCTCTTTCAGACAATAGAAGCAGAGGGAATACTTCCTAATTCATTCTATGAGTCCAGCATTATCCTAATACCAAAACCAGATAAAGATATTACAAGAAAAAAAAACTACAGATCAATATCTCTTCTGAAAATAAATGAAAAATCCTCCACAAAATGTTAGCAAATTCAATTCAAAAATGTATAAAAAGAATTATACCAAGTGGAATCCCACAACGAAGTGAGATTTATCCCAGGTATGAAAGGCTCGTTCAACATTTGCAAACCAATTAATGTAATCCACATCAGTAGGCTAAAAAAGAAAAACCACATGATTTATCAATAGGTGCAGGAAAAGCATTTGATGAAATCCAACACCCATTCATGATAAAAACTCGGTAAATTAGGAATAGAGGGAAACCTCCTCAATTTGATAAAGAATATCTACAAAAAACCTATAACTAAAATCATACTTAATGGTGAGAAACTCGAGGCTTTCTCACTAAGATCAGGTACAAAGCAAGAATGTTCCTTCTCATTGCTCCTTTTCAACACCATACTGGATATTCTAGCTAATGCACTAAGACAAGAAAACAAAATAAAAGGTATATGGGCTGAAAAAGAAGAAACAAAACTATCTTTGTTTGCAGATGACAAAGGCATATATGTAGAAAATCTGAAAGAAGTGACAAAAGACCTCCTGGTACTAATAAGTGATTGTAGCAAGGCTGCAGGATATGAGATTAATATATAAAAGTCAATTGCTTTCCTATAAACCGGCAGTGAACAAGTGCTATTTTAAGCAACAAACACAATACCATTTACATTAGCATCCCCCAAAATAAAATACATAAAATTGAACAAAATATGGGGGCCATCCCAGTGGCGCAGCGGTTAAGTTTGCACATTCCACTTCTTGGCAGCCTGGGGTTCCCAGGTGCAGACATGGCACCGTTTGGCATGCCATGCTGTGGTAGGCATCCCACATACAAAAAAAAAGTAGAGGAAGATGGGCACGGATGTTAGCTCAGGGCCAGTCTTCCTCAGCAAAAAGAGGAGGATTGGCAGTAGTTAGCTCAGGGCTAATCTTCCTCAAAAAAAAAAAAAATCAAACAAAATATGTACACGATATATATGAGGAAAATTACAAGACTCTGATGAATGAAGTCAAAGAAGAACTAAATAAATAGAGAGATATTTCATGTTCATGGATAGGGAGACAATATTGCCAAGATATCAGTTCTCTCAACGTGATCTATAGACTCAATGCAATCCTAATCAGAATCCCTGGAAGTTATTTTGTGGATATTGGCAAACTGATTCTTTTTTCCCCCATTTTTTAATGGAGATATAACTGACATATAACATTATATTAATTTCAAGTGTACAACATAATGATTCAATGTTTGTGTTGTGAAATGATCACCACCATAAGTCTAGTTAACATCCATCATCATACATAGTTCAATTTTTTTTCCTGTGATGAGAACTTGTAAGATCTACTCTCTTAGCAACTTTCAAATATACAATACAGTATTTTAACTATAGTCACCATGCTGTACTTAATAAATTGACTTTAGAGTTTGTGTGCAGACACAAAAGATCCACAATAACAAACAAAATATTGAAGCAAAAGAACAAAGTTGGAGGACTCACACCACCTGACTTTAAGACTTTCTAGAAAGCTACAGTAGTCAAAACAGTGTAGTATTGGTGAAAGAATAGAGAAATAGATTAATGGAACATAAGAGGAAGCCCAGAGATAGATCCACATAAATATAGTTAACTGATCTTTGACAAAGGAGCAAAGGCAATACAACAGAGCAAAAAGAAGCTTTTCAACAAATGGTGTTGGGATAACTGGGCATCCATATGCACAGAAATAGATCTGGACACAGACCTTACACCCTTCACAAAAATTAATTCACATTGGATCATAGGCCTATATGTAAAATGCAAACTATAAAATGCCTAGAATATAACATAGGAGAAAACCTAGATAAGCTTGGATATGGTAATGATTTTTAGATATAACACCAAAGGCTAGAGCCATAAAAGAAATAGTTGATAAGCTGAACTTCATTAAATTAAAAACTTCTGCTCTGTGAATGAGAGGACAAACCACAGACTAGGACAAAATATTTGCAAAAGACACATCTAATGGAAAGTGACACCAGCATCATGGCAGAGTGAGTTCTCCTGGCAATCTCTCCCTTCCACAATACAACAAAAAAGACATTTATACTCCAACAAAGGACATCCACACAATACAAAAGACATCTGAGAGACTCATGCAGCCATACATCAGAGAGTGGAGAAGCTAGAGCCCCCTTGGAGGAGGTGGAACAGGGTAACAGAAAACTTCACTCTCTCCCCAAAAGACTGCGATCTGGGACAGTGGGCGGCCTCTGAGAGGGAAGGAAGGGCGAGGGGATGCCCATTCACAAGAACATCAAAGATAACTGAGGTCCCTCTCAGGCTAGTGGGAAGCCCCCTACTGGGGTGAAAGCTATTCCACGGGGTGACCTCATCAAGCCAACACCCCAGGAGAGCAGACAGTGGGAGCACAGAGAGTAAGCCCATAAGAACACGTGGAAGAAAGTGCCCCTCCACCCACCCGACCAGCGCAGCTCCAGCACCTGGGATCCCTGCAGAATGCAGAGGGATCAGAATACATGGCTCTTGACTCCCATCCAGTGGTGATAGGTGGTAATTGCAATGAAATAATACCAGGATGTGAAAGAACAAAGCCACGCCCTATAGCAGTATCAAAAATTGTATTAAATCTCCAGACCAGAGAGAAAATGACAAGTACCTAGAAATCAGTCCTGAGGACACAGAAATATGTAATCTAAATGACAGAGAATTCAAAATAGCTATCATCAAAAAACTCAGTGAGTTAAAAGAGAACGTAGAGAAACAATTCAATGAGTTCAGGAGCTACTTCACAAAATAGATTGAGACTATAAAGAAGAATTGATCAGAAATATTACAGATGAAAGACACAATTGATGAGATAAAAAAATATGAATGCTCAAGCAGACATCATAGAGGAGTGAGTCAGCGTAATTGAGGATAGACATATTGAAATGCTCTGTATGGAGGAGGATAGAGAACTAAGACTAAAAAGAAAGGAAGAAAGGCTCTGAAAAACATCTGACTCAATTAGGAAATGTAACATAAGAATTATAGGTATTCAAGAGGGAGAAGAGAAGGAGAATGAAATAGAAAGCTTGTTCAAAGAAATAATAGCTGAAAACTTTCCAAACCTAGGGAAGAAGATAGAAATCCATGTGGAAGAGGATACCAGATCTCCTAAATATGTCAATGTAAAAATACCTACTGCAAGGCATATAGTAGTGAAACTGGCAAAAGTGAATAACAAAGAAAAAATACTAAGAGCAGCACAGCAGAAGAAAATAAACTACAAGGGAACACCTATCAGGCTTTCAGTGGATTTCTCTACAGAAACCTTACAGGCTAGGAGAGACTGGAATGATATATTCAAATCTTTGAAGGACAAAAACTTTCAGCCAAGAATACTGAATCCAGTGAAAATATCCTTCAGATATGATGGAGAAATAAAACTTTCCCAGATAAACAAAAGCTAAGGGAGTGCGTAGCCATGAGACTCCCCCTACAAGAAATCCTCAAGAAGGCCCTCATACCTGAAAAAAAAAAGGGGGGAAGGAAGGGGTCACAAAGCATGGAGTAGGAGATAAATAGGTAGACAGAATCATAAAATTGTAGCTATACATCAGAACAGGTTAGCAAATACTCAAGTAAAATATTAAAGATAAAGGGAAAGAAAACATAAAAAACAAAGATAATCTTATTTTAACCACAAACTCACAACACAAGATGGAACAAGATGTGAGAAAAACAACATGGGGGGGATGAAGAAAGGGACTGAGTTGGTTTAGTCCAAGGAAATAAGAGGCCATCAGAAAAGGGAGTATCTTATCCATGAGATTTGGAATACAAACCTCATGGTAACAACTAAACAAAAATGTAGAAGAGAGACACAAATGAAAAATAAGGATAAAACAAAGAAACAGAACATAGAAAACTACATAACTTAATTGGTAGACAGAAACACATGGGACGAGAAACAAAGGAAATGCAGGAGAAGAGAAAACAAGGGTAAAATGGCAGCATTAAGTCCTCATACATCAATAATCACCCTAAAGGTAAATGGATTGAATTCTCCAATAAAAAGACACAGAGTGGAGAGATGGATTAAAGAGCAAGACTCAACAATATGCTGCCTCCAGGAAACATGTCTTAGCTCCACCGACAAACACAGGCTCAGAGTGAAGGGATGGAAGACGATACTCCAAGTTCATGGCAAACAAAAGAAAGCAGGTGTCACAACACTTATATCAGACAACGTAGACTTCAGGCTAAGACAGGTAAGAGAGACAAAGAGAGGCAGTATATAATGATCAAAGGGACACTCCACCAAGAAGACATAACACCTAAACATCTATGCACCCAACACAGGAGCACCAAAGTACATCAAGCAACTATTAACAAACCTAAAAGGAGATATTAATAACAACACAATAATAGTAGGGGACCTCAACACTCCACTCACATCAATGGGTAGATCATCCAGACAGAAAATCAACAAGGAAACAGTGGAATTAAATGAAAAGCTAGACCAGATGGGCTTAATAAACGTATATAGAACACTTCATCTAAAAACAGTAGAATATACATTCTTTTCAAGTGTGCATGCAACATTCTCAAGAATGGACCATATGTGGGGAAACAAGGAAAGCCTCAATAAATTTAAGAAGATTGGAATAATAACAAGCCCCATCTTTTCCGATCACAATACTATGAAGCTAGAAATTAATTACAAGAAAAAAGCTGAAGAAGGGACAAAGCTGTGGAGACTAAACAACATGCTATTGAGCAACCAATGGATCATTGAAGAAATTAAAGGAGAAATAAAAAAATAACTGGAAACAAATGAAAATGAAAACATACTATGCCAACTCATATGGGATACAGCAAAAGCAGTACTAAGAGGGAAATTCATTGCAATACAGGCTCATCTTAACAAAAAAGAAAAATCCCAAATAAGCAATCTCAAACTACACCTAACTGAATTAGAAAAAGAAGAACAAACAAAGCCCAAATTCAGCAGGAGGAGAGAAATAATAAAAATCAGAGCAGAAATAAATGCAATTGAAACAAAAAAGGAAGTAAAAAGGATCAATGAAACAAAGAGCTGGTTCTTTGAGAAGATAAATAAAATTGACAAACCCCTAGCCAGACTTACAAAGAAAAAGAGAGAGAAAGCTCAGATAAATAAAATTGGAAATGAAAGAGGAGAAATAACTATGGATACCACAGAAATACAAAGGATTATAAGAGGAAACTACATGCCAACAAAATGGACAATCTAGAAGAAAGGGATAAATCCTTAGACTCTTACAACTTCCCAAAGCTGAATCAAGAAGAAATAGAGAAACTGAATAGATCATTCACAAGTAAAGAGATTGAAACAGTCATCAAAAGCATCCCCAAAAATAAAAGCCCAGGACCAGATAGCTTCCCTGGAGAATTCTACCAAACTTTCAGACAGGATTTAATACCTATCCTTCTCAAGCTATTTCAAAAAATTAGGAAAGATGGAACACTTCCTAATACATTCTATGAGGGCAACATCACTCTGATACCAAAGCCTGACAAGGACAACACAAAAAAGGAAAACTACAGGCCAATATCACTGATGAACATAGATGCAAAAATCCTCAACAAAATATTGGCAACCCAAATGTAGCAATACATCAAATAGATCATACATCATGATCAAGTGGAACTTATACCAGAGACACAGGGATGGTTCAACGTCTGCAAATCAATCAATGTGATATACCACATTAACAAAATGAGGAATAAAACCACATGATCACAACCAGAGGCACTCACAACCAGAATATACAACTATGTACTGGGGGGCTTTGGGGAGAAGAAGAAGACAAAAAAAAAAAAAAAAAAAAAAAGATTGGCTACAATTGGAAAAAAACCCACATGATCACCTCGATAGATGCAGAGAAAGCATTTGGCAATATCCAATAGCCATTTATAATAAAAACTCCTAACAAAATGGGGATAGAAGGAAATTACCTCAAGATAGTAAAGGCCATATATGACAAACCCACAGCCATCATCATATTCACTGCAGAAAAACTGAAGGCCATCCCTCTGAGAACAGGAATAAGACAGGGATGCCCACTCTCACCACTCTCATTCAACACAGTACTGGAGGTTTTGACCAGAGCAATTAGACGAGAAAGGAATAAAAGGAATCAAAACAGGGAGGGAAGAAGTGAAAGTCTCACTGTTTGCAGACAGTGTGATCTCCTATATAGAAAACCCTAAAGAATCCATTGGAAAACTTTAGAAATAATTAATAACTACAGTAAAGTGGCAGGGTACAAAATCATCTTCAAAAATCAGTTGGATTTCTATACTCTAATAACGAACTAACAGAAAGAGAACTCAAGAATACAATTCCATTTACAATCACAACAAGAAGAATAGAATATCTATGAATAAATTTAACCAAGGAGGTGAAGAACTTATACAATGAAAACTATAAAACATTATTGAAAGAAATAGATGATGACACAAAGAAACGGAAAGAGATTCCATGCACGTGCATCAGAAGAACAAACATAGTTAAAATGTCCATACTACCCAAAACGATCTACAGATTCAATGCAATCCCAATCAGAATCCCAATGACATTCTTCACAGAAATAGAATAAAGAATCCTAAAATTCATACGGGGAACCAAAGACCCCGAATTGCTAAGGCAATCCTGAGAAAAAAGAACAAAGCTGGAGACATCACAATCCCTGACTTCAAAATGTTCTACAAAGCCATAGTGATCAAAACAGCATGGTACTGGTACAAAAAGAGGCACACAGATCAACGGAACAGAACTGAAAGTCCAGAAATAAAACTGCACATCTACAGACAGCTAATCTTCCAAGAACGTACAATGGAGAAAAGACAGCCTCTTCAATAAACGGTGTTGGAAAATCTGGACAACCGCTTTCAAAAGAATGAAAGTAGATCGTTATCTCACGTCACACACAAAAATAAACTCAAAGTGGGTCAAAGATTTCAAGATAAGTCCTGAAACTACAAAACTCCTGGAAAATAACATAGGTAATATACTCTTTGACATCCAACTTAGAAGGATCTTTTTTAATACCATGTCTTCTCAGATAAGGCAAACTAAAGAAAAAATAAACGAGTGGGACTTCATCAGACTAAAGAGCTTCTGCAAGGCAAAAGAAACTAGGATCAAAACAAAAAGACAACCTGCCAGTTTGGAGAAAATATTTGCAAATCATATATCTGATAAGGGGTTAATCTCCATGGTATATAAGGAACTCACACAACTGAGCAACAAAAATATAAACAGCCTGATCAAAAAATGGGCAGAGGAGATGAACGGACATTTTTCCAAACAAGATACACAGATAGCCAATAAGCACACAAAAAGATGTTCAACATCACTAATCATCAGGGTAATGCAAATCAAAACTATGCTAAGATGCCACCTAACACCCATTAAAATGGCTATAACCACTAAGACTAAAAATAACAAATGTTGGAGAGGGTGTGGAGAAAAGGGAACCCTCATACACTCCTGGTGGGAATGCAAACTGGTGCAGCCTCTATGGAAAACAGTATGGAGATTCCTTAAAAAACTAAAAATAGAACTACCTGATGATCCAACTATCCCAATTCTGGGTATCTACCCAAACAACTTGAAATCAACAATCCAAAATAACATACGTACCCCTATGTTCATCGCAGCACTATTCACAACAGCCAAGACATGGAAGCAATCCAAGTGCCCATCAACTAATGACTGGATAAAGAAGATGTGGTGTGTACACACAACGGAATACTACTCAGCCATAAAAAAGACAAAATCATCCCATTTGCAACTACATGGATGGACCTGGAAGGTATCATGCTAAGCGAAATAAGCCACACTGAGAAAGGCCAACACCAGATGATTTCACTCATATGTGGAATATAAACAAGCACATGGACAAAGAAAACAGTACAGTGGTTACCAGGGGAAGCGGGGTGGAGGGTGGGCAAAGGGGGGAAGGGGAACACGTATGTGGTAATGGACAATAAATAATGGACAATTGAAATTTCACAATAATGTAAACTATTATGAACTCAATAAAAAAAAGACACTTCTAATAAAGGACTCTTATTCAAACAACTCTTAAAACTCAACAATAAGAAAACAAACAACTCAATTAAAATATGGACCAAAGACCTTAACAGACACCTCACCAAAGAAGACATACAGATAGCAAGGGAGCATATGATGATATTCCATATCATATGTCATCAGGGAAATGCAAATTAAAACCACAATGAGATACTACTACATGCCTACTGGAATGAACAAAATCCGGAAAACCAACAACACCAAATATTGGTGAGGACGTGGAGCAACAGGAACTCTCATTCATTGCTGGTTGGAATGCAAAATGCTACAGCCACTTTGAAGGACAGTTTGGTAAAGTCTTACAAAACTGAACATACTCTTGCCATATGCTCCAGCAATCGCACTCCTTCTATTTACCCAAAGGAGATGAAAACATATTTGCATACGAAAATCTGCACATGATGTTTATAGCATCTTTATTCATCATTGCCAAAACTTGGAAGCAACCACAGTGTCCTTCAGTGCTCCAAGTACTTCTGGTAAATGGCAAATGGATAAACTGTGGTGCATCCAGACAATGGAATATTATTCATCAGTAGAAAGAAATGCACAATCAAGCCACAAAAAGACAGGGAGGAACATTAAATTCATATTATTAAGTGAAAGAAGTGAATCTAAAAAGGCTACATGCTGTATGATTCCGACTATATGACATTCTGGAAAAGGTCAGACTATGGAGACAGGAATAAGATTAGTAGTTGCCAGGGGCTGGGAGTGGGTACGGAGGGATGAATAGGCAGAACATAGAGGGTTTTTAGGGCAGTAAAACTATTCTTTATGACACTATAATGATGGATACTTGTCATTATACATTTGGCCAAACCCACAGAACGTACGCCACCAAGAGTAAACTGTAACGCAAATTATGAACTTTGGGTGATGACGGTGTGTCTGTCTAGGTTCATCAATTGTAGCAAATATACCATTTTTGTAAGGAATGTTGATAATGGGTGGCTATTCATGATTAGAGGCAGGGGGTTTATGGGAAATCATAAAGTCTTTTTTTTTTAAATAAAAGCATTTATTGAAATTCAACATCCTTTCATAATAAAAACACTGAACAAACTACGAACAGAAGGAAACTACCTCAGCAGAATAAAAGCCATATATGAAAAACCCACAATCAACATTATAGTCAATGGTGAAAGACTCTTCCTATAAGATCAGGAACAAGGCAAGGATGCCTGATTCTTTGAACACAGCACTGGAAGTTCTAGCTGGAGTAGCTAGGCAAGAGAAAGAAATAAAAGGCATGCAAACTGGAAAGGAAGAAGTAAAATTATCTGTTTGCAGATGATCTTCCATGTAGAAAACCCTAAAGATTCCACACAAAAAAGTATTTAGAAGTAATAAATGAATTCAGTAAAGCAGCAAGATATAAAGTCAACACACAAAAATCAGTTGCATTTCTGTACACAAACCATGAACTCTCTGAAAAGGAAATTACAAACACAATTCCATTTACAACAGTATAAACAAGAATACTTAGGAATTAACTTAAAAAATTTAATTTAATTTAATTTAAAAAATACTTAGGAATTAACTTGACCAAGGAGGTAAAAGACTTGTACAATGAAGACTATGAAACTTCTGGAGGGAATTAAAGATGCAAATAAATGGAAACACATCCCATGTTCACAAACTGGAGATTCAATATTGTTAAGATGTCAATATTACCCAAAGCAATCAACAGATTCGATGCAATACCTATCAAAATCCCAATGCACTTTTTGCAGAAATAGAATAAAAACCATTCTAAAATTCATATGGAATCTGAAGGGATCTGGAATATTTAAAACATCTTGAATAAGCTGGAGGACTCACATTTCTTGACTTTAAAACTTACTACAAAGCTATAGTCATCATAAGAGTGTGGTACTGGCATAAAGACAGATGTATAGACCGACAGAATAGAATAAACTCTCAGAAATTACAGACAGGAATAACAGCTCAGAATAAACAGTCCAGAAATTAACTCTCACATTTGGGTTAAATGATTTCCGAAAGGACTCTGAGAGTATTCAATGGGGAAAATACAGTCTTTTCAAAAATGGTGCTAGGAAAACTGGATATCCACATGCAAAAGAATGAAGATGGACCCTTGCCTCACACCATATAAAAAACTTCACTCAAAATAGATATATGACCTAAATGTAAGAACTGAAACTATAAGACTCTTTGAAGAAAACATATGCCAGTGTTTTAAGACACTGGATTAGGCAATGGATTTCTTGGGTATGATACCAATGACAGAGGCAACAAAAGAAAAAATAAACAAGTTGGACTTCATGACAATTAAAATTTTGTGCATCAAAAGATGCCCTTTTAATTAAAAAACTGAAATTTCAAAGGACCACTTTCTGATTGCCATGATTTAAAAGGTGGATATATTTAGGTTTTAAATTTGCATGTAATTTTATTTGAAGACTTTGTAGGTGTTTAAAGGAAGAGACAAAGTGTTACTTTTTCTTTTTTCGTAAGAAAGTGTAATTTCAGGAATGTCAAAGATATAAAACATTGAATCATTATGAGATGCATTTGGATGGGTATAAATCGGCAGAGAATGACAGTCCCGGGAGGTATGTCACACAGGCTTTCTCTCCTGTAGACAATTTGATGTTTAAATCACTAGGGCTTTATTTCTTTGGAAAACAGTTTGACTATTCCTTAAGATGTCGAACTTAGTGTTACCATATGAGCCAGCAACCCACCCCTAAATATACCCAAGAGAAATGAAAGCAGATGTCCCCATCAAAACCTGTACATGAATGTTCAAAGTAGCATTACTCATAAGAGCCAAAAATGGAAAAAATCCATGTCCATAACTGAAGAATGAACATATCAAATGTGGTATATCCCTACAATGGAATATTAGTCAACAACAAAAATGAAGGAGGTACTGAGATACGCTGTTTGATGAACCTTAAAAACACTGTGCTAAGTGAAAGAAGTCCGTCAGAAAAGACCATATATTATATGGTTCCATTTATAGGAAATATCCGGAGGAGGTAAATCTATAGAGACAGAAAGCAGGTGAGCGTTTGCCTCCGGCTGGGAGTGAGGCGTTGGGAAGAACAGGGAAGCAAGTGCGAATGAGTATAGGATTCCTTTCAGGGGTAACGGATTTGTTCTCCGGTTAATTGTGGTGATGCTCGCACAACTCTGAATGTACTAAAAGCCATTGAATTGCACAATTTAAAGTGGTGAATTACACAGTATGTGAATTATATCTCAATAAGGTTGTTAAATATTAGGCTCTAGTCTTCTGATTTTAAAAAAGGAACTCTTCTGGAGACAATGTTTGTTAATTATTGAAATTACACAGGTGGAAGTATCAGGTCTGACTCTGTACTGGTACTAAGGAAATAATTTGCATCGAGCCTGCAAATGTTATTTCCCTGTCTTGCTGGTTTCTACCAGCCAAGGTGTGTTTCTCATTAGATGAAGAACTTAAAAATCGCCCTGCTGCAGCGAATGGTTGTGGCGGTCAGAGGGCTGCTGATAATCATTTTCGTGGTGAATGAGGAGAGCTAGAACTCCCTTTTTGGGGCTTCTTAGCTGCTTTCATTTTAGATTGAGGAAAAGAAACTGCTTGTTCCATCAGATAGAAGACACGAAGGCAATGTGACGACAGCACGAGGTACCCCCCGCAAGCTCCCGCACACCACACATCTGTCAGAGAAGACTCCTGCAGGTGTCACCGAGAAAACTTACAGATAAGTCCCCTTCACATAAGAAATGTAGTCTTAAAAGTTCTGTGTTGAATTGCAAGTCTGTTTTATTCTTGACCTTATGAGACAAAATATTGTCATGCATCAGGCTTTCGTACCTGAGCCTCCAGCAGAGAACTGAGCTCCAATGGCTGAAGGCATCGTTGGTCTAGAATGGCTCTAGTTACGTGCCATTCTGGGGGAAGCCATGACCAAAATAACTTTCTACGTCTGGTGATTCAGATAAAGAACTCTGGTTGAGAAAGATATTCATTTGTTTGCTTTTTGACATGTCATTGTGTAAATACTAATTTTCCCAAAACAGCTGATTTTTTCTAATATGACATAAAATATAACAATATTTGCATAAGGTGCAGTTCAGATTAGCAACCATCTTCTGAATTTTAAATCCAAGCAGTAGAAATTGCGAAAGGCCAGTACTAACTCTGCTGTGTTTTTTTGTTACTCTAGCAAAACTGGAAAACAGCAGTGTTCAGAATTTTCATGCAAGTCTGAATTGCATGATAAAGTGATATAATTTATTTCTGTTCTTTCTTCAGAAATTCAAGTCTCTAGAGGGTCATCAGAAAAAGAGTATAATTCACCAAACATGCTCATTTCTCAGAAAAACGTATTTGTTTTGGGCTATCTAGTTTAAAATTAATTGTTCAATGAAAACACACCATCAAGACAGCCATTAACAGCTGTATCTGCCTGTGTAATTATCGCTTTATAAATTAAGTCCTATCGTTAAGCTTTAGTTCCACAGAATTGGTATTCAGAAGACCTACCTTCTGACAGCAACATGAAGCTCTTTAATATCCATCAACATCCTATTTGGGTGTGACCAAGAAGAAAAGTGAGCCTTGGAGCCGTCTGGGCTCAGCCGTCCTGCGATGGGAGAGGCTCTGCGAGTGTCCCTGGCGCACGGGGCGGGCGGCAGGGTTGGCTTCGTGCCTTCCATTAACCGGTAAATAATATTACAGTCTGGCTGCTCCGGGGCCAGCTGGACGTTGGAGAGCGCTGCTTCTCAGCGAGGCTTAGAGAACTAATGAGAGCTGTCAGTGAGACTCCTCTCTGCTCAGTGTCAGAAAAGGGGACTCTATTTCCAATGACTGTGCTCACGAAGTTCTCTTTTGACCTGGTTCATACAGAACCAAAGGTGGACTCAGGACTAGTAGCAAGAACTTCTCAAACATAAAGTACTAAACCTGGTTCAGTGCTGCTTAACGAGATTTATGGAAAACCTGCTACTGAGAAAGCGCGGGCCCGGAATCTGGAGATCCCAAATGGAGTAAGACCCCGTCGCTTGTCTCAAGGCAGGTGAAGCGTCTGTGACCATGAAGGACACTGGACAAGGCATCCCCCATCTCTGGCCTTAGCTGCCTCACCTGTGAAGTTCAAGGATTTGACCATTTGATTTTAAATGTTCCTTTTAGGTTAAAAAGTATTTTAAAAGGCAAACAAACAAATAATACAACTTTCTCGTCCTACCTATCCCTAAAAAGCAGAGGTGACTTTACCGTAAGTTCCAAATGTTTAAATGACATTTATAAACATAAGAGAAAGGCCTATATAGGGTCACACTGTTTACATTACTCTTTGTCACTTGTATCAGAATTTTGCAGTTCATATTTTTTGTGTCGAGAGTTCTTATTCCAGGAAGCAGCACAAATAAACCACGCTCTTTTCTACTAACTTGTCAGGAACAAGGAGCCATTTACTAGCTAGACTGGCATGAGACCCCTTTTTCTCTTTACACATTTGTGGCATCTGAATGCCCCATCCCTGGTGAGGATGTTGGAATAGATGGGGTGGAGGGGTCCTACTTTGGAGACAGGGGGCTCCCCAGGGTCAGAGAGCAGGCTGTCTCTTACCAGGAGTTGTGGGTGACACTGTGGGAGATCCAATGGGCTATTCAAGGGGCTCAGAGGTGTCCCCTGAAACCTAGAGTGAAGAACCGGACAACAGGACAATCAGGGAGGCCGAAGGAAGCAAGAGAAGTCAAAGGAGAACAGTGATTCTGGGACACACCTGGGACCAGGTGGGTCCGGGCTGCAGGACGGCCAGTGGGTGTAAAGGGCCCGGCAGGTTATGGAGCAGCCTGTTGATGATGACCTCATATCCCGGCTGGTGTGGGAGAATTTCAGTCTCAAATAGATTCTCAAACCTATCAGATCTTGTGCCCCAAGTTCATTCATTCAGCAGTATTTCACACCTGTTATTTGGCAGGTGCTAGGCCAGTGGCCTGTGATAGACTCGGAACCAAGGTGTAAACTCTGCTCTCAGATGACTGAACGACGATTATAACATCATACAGAGTGACGATCTGGTGCAGGCAGAGTAATGGGCAATCAAAACCATCTCCTTGTCTCTCTCAATTGTTATAACCATTTTTCATTATTCTGACCCTAAGGCTTCTTTAGGATATTCAGGTTTTTAGCCAATTTCTCCAGGGGAAAGAAGACTTTGTGCTTTGGGGGTGGAAGACAGTGTGGATCTGACCCAGGCTGAGCAGGAGCTCCTGCGTGGACAGCCTTCGGCTGAGATCTCCTGCCTGTCACCTTCATCATGGCTCCCAGGGTTTCAGGGACATTTTCACGGTCTTATGAGCAGATTGCTCGCCACCCAAAGATTCATATCACAAAGAAAGAGCAACATGGTTGAAAGGTATCTCTAATACATTACATCTAAGGTCAAAAGATATTTTACAAAGATAGATGTTTATAGATGGCTGAAGGGAGAGAGACAAGAACGGAGGTGGACACAGACGGGGGTTGGACATAACAGTTTTATATGTCTGTGTCACAAGCAACATCTTCTGGTCAGTGGATTTCCTTATATTTATTTCTTGTAGGGGATTTTCCTTAGCTTCCAAATGAAAGTGAAGAAGAAAAGCAAATAAATATTCCCCAAGGAAATCCTCCAAGGTTAAAAAACATGTTCTAAAGAAGATCAACGTGTAAAGCAAAATTTGGAGGAGGGGCAGTGTCATTGTCATAGGAAGCCACGCACTGCCCTCTGGTGGCCGCGTGAGAAATGGCACGAGCGCGGCCGGGCTCCCCGGCTCCGGCGGCAACGGAAGCCTACGTCACACTGACGTCCTCGCAGGCTTGCCGTCAGACAAAGTGAATTCTGTAAGGTTCGATGTTTTGGGGGTGCCTTCTCGTGGAAGTCGTTGTCTTGTCATCTCACACTATGAAAAAAGAGACCTCTTCCCAAGTTTCCGGGCCCCTGAAGTTGAGCACCTGCGTCGGGCGCTGGGTTCCAGGACAGACAATAGAGACGAGGTCGCTGCCCCCCGAGACCCGGGCGGTGGGGAAGTGCGGGGAGAACTGGTCTACCTCACGGCTCTGTGTGTCTGCTTTAAGGAAAACGGTACATCCGAACAAAATATTCATGGAATCCTTCTTACTTAAAAAATAAAACAGAAAATAGGAAAACTATAACAACATATTTGTATACTTTCATCTAATTTTAGACAGGTATTCCCCAAATGGGATCATTTTATATTCCCAGTGACTTCATTTAATATGCTAGTTATCCCTGCCCTTTAATATTGTTGAATATATGATTTTAACGGCTGCATAGGACTCCTTCTCTTATCTTGTGCATCAATTAACGGCTTTTCCGGCACCTGCTGTCATCTTCCTCCACCAACACATCTTGTGGATCTCTTGCCAGGAGCTCCAGGCAGCTTCCAAATCTGGGACTAATCTCAACTTCCCAAGCACGTTCCCTTTATCCCTTTCTCTCAGGACGGCAGGCAATTTCCACCATGTGTCATCTCCTTCTTTAGATGGGGAGCTTCTCCCAGGCCAGGACGCTGCCCCATCAACTCTCCGTCCAGCTCCTAGCACAGCACCCACATAGGGCAACTCACTAAAGATGTGAAAAGCACGGGAAAGCTAAATGCTTTACTCATTGCTGCAGAGAGCTTTAACTGTCCATCAAAACCCCTTCTCCCTGTCATGGGGCACACAGCTGGACCACGTGACCCAGGCCCCCTTGCGGCCACATGACCACGTTTACATATAGAATATAGCTTATATACTATATATAGTATATATAATGATATATAGTATATATAAATATATAAATATATAAACATATAAAAGCGATATATATTATATTTGATATATATGTTTGACATATATTTACAGATATACATTTGACATAAATATATATAATATCAAACATATTGTATTTGATAAACTAAATTCTGAACAGTTTTTGTAATGTCTTTTAAAATAATCTTTGTAACCACTACCCAACTGAAGATATAGAATGTTTCCGTCACTCCGGAAGTTTCCATTTTGCCTCTTTGTAGTTGGTCCAATCTCCCCTTCCTCTCTAACAGTTACATTCTGTTGTAGTTTACACAGGAGAGAAAGGTCAAATCCGAGACGGTAGTTCAGAACCAGACACGTGTTAAAATGTGTGTCAGTCAAAGTCCTCCCAGGAAAGAGAAACCACAGGAGTAACCTGAACAGGGCTGATTTAATATGATGAATTATTGGCTGGTAAAAGTCCTCAACTACTACCAGGGGTAAAAGAGAGCTCTGAAGAATCTAAGAATTGCAGCTGGGGTGAAGCCCCACCAGTCAGATCCATTTTGGGGGATTTCGATTCAAAAACAAGCCATGTAAGGAAGAAGTCTCCGCATTTTGCTGGCGAAAGTGGATGCACAGGGGTCTGGCTTTTGGCAGCATCAAGGGTGCAAGAACGGGTTCCCGACACAGAGGTGACACTGGTCAGGCGGCAGCAGAAGTTGCAGTAGAGTCTGGAGGTGTGGCGCCATCTCGTGGCCATGAGGGAAAGGTCAAGAGAACCGCTAAAATGCAGCACAGGAGACTGAGCTGCTTCCCCACGTGCCTTTGTCTACTGATGCTGACACTCTGGACAGCGTCTCATGTTCCAGCGCTTCCTCCATCTCCATTCTCACCCCTGCCAGTGCTGACCTTTTCTGTGTACTAGTCCGTTTTTTATAAATCATTTTTATTAGTCTTTCAAAGTGCCGTCTTTCAGGTTTGCTGATTTTCCCTGGTGTCCAGCCGCCTTCTATTAATTAATTTCTGCTCTTACGTTTATAATTTAGTTGCTCCTACTTTCTTTTGTTGAGTTTGCTATTCTTTCTCTGCCTTCTTGCAGTAGAAGCTCAGTTAACTGATTTTCGGCTTTTCTTCTTTTCTAATAAAGCATTTGAAGCTGTAATTTTCCTCTAAGCCGCATCCCACGAGTATCAGGATATCGTATTTTTATTGACATTCCATCCAAATATTTTCTAAATTTTACAGGGGTCTCTTCTTTGACGAGCCAACATCCATGCCCATCTTCCTCCCCCCTACATGTGAGACGCCCACCACAGCATGGCTTTTGCCAAGCGGTGCCATGTCCGCACTCGGGATCCGAACCGGCAAACCCCGGGCCCCCAAGAAGCAGAAGGTGCGCACCCAACCGCTGCACCAGTGGGCCGGCCCCCCCTTAGTATTTCTTGTGGTTCGGATCTGGGGTGAATTCTCTAGGTTTTGTGGGACATAGTGTTCCATAAACCACTACTTAGAAAACCTTGCCTTAAAGGCAAACAATGAGTGTCAAGGTGGCCGTTTTAGGCAATCTAGGATCTATTGGACAAATATTTTGAATTAGTTGGGAATTTGATCCCTTATCAGATCACCCTGGTTTTGGTAACAAACTACTTTATCTGCATGTACAGATGTCAAAAATTGCTCCCAGCTTGTGTTAGTAACTAAATTAACAGTTTTTAAAAATGATTTGATACCTAGTTAGTTGCCTTTGTTAGTTGATCTTGACTTAGGGGTGCATGGCTTGGGGTGAATAGTCAATAAATCTCTGATGAATGGATGAACATGAGAAGAAGTTTTTGAAAATAATAATCATTAAATTGTAGACCTAAAGAAAATATATTTCATCACTTGTCAGTTTCTCACACTCTGTTTTGGTCAGCAAGCATCCTGAATAACAGAGCAGCCACCGCTGACCTTACCAAACACCGAGTGAGACGGAACACACAGCATGAAACCTCAGACTTTCTGGTTACAAGTGAAGAGGAAATATTTGAGAAAAACTGCAAACATGCAGCATTTTACCTTTCTGTGTCATACAAAAGTCACACTTTTTCTGTTTAATTTTGATGCAGAATTATATTCAGTTTACATAATTAGAAGCCATTATACATCACAAATCAGCTCCTACCCATTGGAAATGAGTGTATTTATAGAAAATGATCACATAAATCATGTTATAAGTTTAAATCTATGAAGACAAATTTTATATTTAGAAACTTGGTAATTATCAAGAAAACACTCTTCATTTACACCTGAATAACATTAAAAGGTGAGTGAGTCAGACCAAGATATATCTCCTTTCACTAATCTAAGTAAATTCTCCACATTCACGTTAGGGTCCCAATAAATCTGCCTTCTGTCAACATAAATATGTGATGTGACTTCTCACTCTGGAGCCGCATAAACGCGAAAGCTCATTTATCACTGCCCCACAGAAATGTTTATTAACTTCAGATAGCTTTCTTTTTATTCAGGTAATTTAGTTTTTCATTTGGTGCAAAGATAGAGAGGGGACAGATTTATTTTTCCTGCAAACATTAATATAAGATAAAAATTTAAAAATCACTGTCTTATATTTTAGGAATTTATTATCCATCTATTTCAGTAGCAAAATGACTCAAACTCAAACATGAAATGCCATATTCCATTGAATCTAAGTCATCCGCAGTTGCACGAACATTATTGTATGCACCACGGAAAGGAAAAAGTACTCCAATCCCGCTGTTACCCAATGCTTCTTTTTTAAAGAAGTTTTTTATTTTAGAAGAGTTTTAGGTTTACAGAGCCCACTGCGGTGTAGTCATGAGAGTTGTTCTCACACATCCAGTGACAGAGCTCTTGAAGACTTAAATACGGATTTTAAAACGTGTATCATTCTCCTGCATGTGTAAAAGAGTGAATATTAGCAAAATCAATTGTTTGAGGCCTTTCCAAAGCTTCTTGGTGTCCAGTGTCACCTTTCTGAACCACAGCCGCTGATGTCCTTTTTTTTTTTTCTACACTCTGCTCTCAAGAATGTCGGTGATGCCACAGCTTTGAAAAGGATGCCCCACTCTGATTATTGGGATTTTCTCCCTGGTTTATACTCGTTCTGCAAGTTTCAGTGCTGTCCCTTCTTGATTTACCAGGTGTCTATGTGATTTCAGACCCCAGAACACTTACTCCTTTCTCTAGTGGTCTTTTGACGGTTTTGGTGACAGCCATCAAGTGGTGGCCATTGTCTGGGCAGGTCCCCAGTAATAACAACCAAAGTCACATATTTGCAGACAACAATAACCACATCACAATCACACCTGGACACTGTTTTTAGGATGCAGTCAATTTGAGATGAGTGTGAGACTGGGAAGAGCATGTGAGTCATAGATGAGTTCAATACTGGAATTCCTTTCTTGTCACAAACAGCCCTTCCCCCACCCCTTACCCCAAACAGGCAATGAAATAAACCAATACAACATAGTTATAATTTTATTATTCCTATTTTAATGTCAGAGAGAGAAATGGTTCATTATACAGTTCTCTCGACTTTTGTGTATGTTTGAATTTTTTTTTTTAAGATTGGCAACAACTGTTGACAATCTTTTCTTTTTTTTTTTGCATTTGCTCCCTAAATTTCCCCGGTACATAGTTGTATATTTTAGTTGTGGGTCCTTCTAGTTGTGGCATGTGGGATGCTGCCTCAGCATGGCCTGATGAGTGGTGCCATATCCTCACCCAGGATCCGAACAAGCGAAACCCCGGGCCGCCAAAGTGGAGCGCGTGAACTTCACCACTCGGCCACGGGGCCGGCCCCTGTTTGAAATTTTTATTAAAAAAAGAAAAAGAAAGCAAGGCTCTAGGTATCTAGGGATTGGCCAATACCACCTAAGTAGCCAAATCTCAGAAACTTGTTCCTACCTCATGGATTTATTCTTCCCTTTTATTCACAGCCTCTGAAGAAGGTCTTTGCTTTCAAACCAGATCATCCATATGTTTAAGAAAATATTTCTTATATTGTATTGTAGGGGAGGAAGACATTTCCTCTTCCCAAATGTGGGTTCATCTGGCCGGAAAACAAATTAAATTCACATGAGACAGAATAGCAAGAGAAAATTAAACAAAGCTTTATGAGGAACCATGGCCCGGGGACTTTCTTCCAGAAGGAAGAAAGGGCACCGAAGAAGTGGAGTGCACAGAGTGGTTATATACCCCCAAACAGGGTGTTTCACATGTGATTGAAATGTCCCTCCCACAATAGTCACAAGATTGCCCTGTCGGCACAGCGCTTGATGGACACAGCAGGTAATGGTCTGCTCTCTCGGTGGGCGTAGCCGGAAGCAAGTCTATTGTCTGGAGCTGGGCGGTCACAGGTGAGCTCAGCAATCAGTTCCTTCCCTAAGGAAAGATGCTTAATCCTTAAAGAAATGCCAACGTTGGGAGGGGTGGGAAGTCAGTTACAGGAGGTTACCAGACAAGCACAATAAAATGCAGATTTAAGTCCTTGCCTTTGGTATTGATTAAGAGTTTCTAGAGAGAAGGTCATCTCCTTTCTTCTTCCTGGTACAGAGAGGGAGGCACTTTTACAGATAGAGATTTACCTTACAAACGTAAATGTGTCCTAACAAAGGGCAAGTTCCATTCCTCAGAGCCTCCTTCCCTGTCCCAGTTTATCAAAAGCAATCAGCCTCAAACAGTCCCGATGGCAAAGAGACATATCTTGGGGTGGCCAATTCCAGGTCCCCGCAGTATCCAGCACCTCTAGGTAAGCTGTCACGGGCGGCACCTCACCTGCTGTCCGGTCTGCCTTATTTCAGAAACAAATGGCTCAGAAATAGTTGTTGGCAGCCACCTCTTCAGTTGCTCAACTAGAATCTTGAGACACTGACTTGACGTCTTCTGTCCTCCTCTTTCCTTCCATCAATGACCATGTCCTGTAAATTCTGCTCCCTAACTTCCTCCCTTGTTTGTGCCCTTGAATCTGGGGGTGCGCACTGTCCCCACGCTGGTCCAGTTCCCTGACCTCTCATTGTCACCGTTGCTTGTCTTCTCACCAGCCTTCCCTCCTTCGGTCTGGTCTGCGCTAATCCGTTCTTTACACGGCAAATTGACTCATCTTTTGATGAAGGAAAATGACATCACATCACTCCCCTGCTTAAAACCCTATTTTGCCTTCCTGTGACCTGATCATAAATTCTAAAATCCCTGAGGCCCCGCGTAAGCTCACCTCTGGCCCTAAACACCAGTCTCATCCTGGGCTCCTCGCCCTCTGATTATTCTCTAAGATCCAAGCAGAGGAGCCTTGGTTTCATTCTTTTTGCTGAGCTCTTCCAAGGCTCTGGGCCTTTGTGTGTGCTGTCTTCTGCCTGGGACATCTCTTCCTTTTCTACATTAACAAGCTATTGCCTTATTCTTTTGGTCACAGCCTAATATCACTTCCTTAAAGAAAGATTTCCCTAACCCCCCACTCACAGGGTAGCCCTGTAGTACTTTGCTACACCACTGCAACCTCATCTCAAATAAAGTCATTTGATCAATATCCATCTTCCTCACTAGTCTATAGGAATCAAGAAAGCAGGGACCACAATTTTCTTGTTAACTACTCCATTTCTAGTGGCTGGGACAACGATGACGTATAACACATGCTCGATACAGGTTTAGAATAAGTGTCAAGCATTATGCTGCTGGCCACAAATAGAAAGGTGACCTATACACACACAGTCTCTACTTTCAGGGAGCCACAGCTGAGCAGATGAACAATAAAACAGGAAGTTACTCACAATAAATGGGGCAAACAAGATGGTAAAGGGAATTCAGCGTGCAATGCTTTTTTTTTTTGCTTTGTCAATTAATTTTTCCTGTGGCCAGTAAGGCAACTAGTTTGCAGTTGGCATCACTCTGTGAATTAACAGTAATGACTGTCATTACAGTTGACCCCCAAATGTTTGAAAGTCAATATTATTAAATCATTTATGGCCTTTCCTATTTGACATTACTCTGACCTCCACACTCTGTGTCAGTGTTGTGTATACAACACTCCAACCATGCTCCAAACACTTTACAATCAACTGGTCTCAGCATTGGGGACAACCAGGCAATAACATGACTGATGGGGGTATTACAGAGGCAACAGATAGGAACCAAAGTAAATCTGGGGTTGGTTTCCACGTGGAAGATGAATGTTCATTCAGTTGTTACCATGGTTTTCATATCTTCCATTTGATTGAAAACTTGCTCACCTCGCCAGGACTGGCACGTATTAGTGGCCTGATTAATCTTTGTTGAGTAGATGGATTGAAGCTCTCTTGGTGTCACTCTGTAAACGCTTCGCAGGGCCAGGTGAACTGGATTCAGCTCTGTTATTCAGCACTCCATCAATGAGCGGTGTGCCGCCTGAGTAGCAGAATTTGGAAAGTGTTTAATCCCACATTGTTGGCACCATACTCTGGCAGTTTTCCAGTACTTGTGTTCTTTTAGCAAGCTTAAAATCAATAATAAGAGAGTTACTTCTGGAATCTTCTTGGTCAGTTCTTTTTTGTTTTTTTTATTGAGTTATTGATAGGTTACAATCTTGTGAAATTTCAATTGTACATTAATGTTTGTCATTCGTGTTGTAGGTGCACCACTTCACCCTTTGTGCCCACCCCCCACCCCACCTTTCCCCTGGTATCCACTAAACTGTTCTTGGTCCATAATTTTAAATTCCTCATATGAGTGGAGTCATACACAGATTATCCTTCTCTCGCTGGCTTATTTCACTTAACATAATTCCCTCAAGGTCCATCCATGTTATTGCAAATGGAATGATTTTGTTCTGTTTTGCAGCTGAGTAGTATTCCATTGTATATATGTACCACATCTTCTTTATCCATTTGTCTGTTGCTGGACACTTAGGTTGCTTCCACGTCTTGGCTATTGTAAACAGTGCTGCAATAAACATTGGGGTGCATAGGACTTTTGGGATTGCTGACTTCAAGCTATTTGGATAAATACCCAGTAGTGGGATGGCTGGATCGTATGGTAGTTCTATTTTTAATTTTTTGAGGAATCTCCATACTGTTTTCCATAGTGGCTGCACCAGTTTGCATTCCCACCAGCAGTGTATGAGGGTTCCTTTTTCTCCACAACCTCTCCAACATTTGTTGCTATTAGTTTTAGATATTTTTGTCATTCTAACGGGTGTAAGGTGATATCTTAGTGTAGTTTTGATTTGCATTTCCCTGATGATCAGCGATGATGAGCATCTTTTCATGTGCCTATTGGCCATCAGTATATCTTCTTTGGAGAAATGTCTGTTCATGTCTCCAGTCCATTTTTTGATTGGGTTGGATGATGTTTTGTTGTTGAGTTGAGAGAGTTCTTTGTATATTATGGATATTAAGCCTTTGTCAGATATATGACTTGTAAATATTTTTTCCCAGTTAGTGGGTTGTTTTTTTGTTTCAATCCTGTTTTCATTTGCCTTGAAGAAGCTCTTTAATCTGATGAAGTCCCATTTGTTTATTCTATTGTTTCCCTTCTCTGAGAAGGCATGGTGTCCAAAAAGATCCTTTTAATACTGATGTCAAAGAGTGTACTGCCTATGTTTTCTTCCAGAAGCCTTATGGTTTCAGGTGTCACCTTTAGGTCTTTAATCCATTTTGAGTTTATTTTGGTGAATGGTGAAAAAGAATGGTCAATTTTCATTCTTTTACATGTGGCTTTCCAGTTTTCCCAGCACCATTTGTTGAAAAGACGTTCTTTTCTCCATTGGATGCCCTCAGCTCCTTTGTCAAAGATAAGCTGTCCATAGATGTGTGGTTTTATTTCTGGGCTTTCAATTCTGTTCCATTGATCTGCACACCTGTTTTTGTATCAGTACCATGCTGTTTTGATTACTGTAGCTTTGTAGTATGTTTTGAAGTCAGGGATTGTGATGCCTCCCGTTTTGTTCTTTTTTCTCAGGATTGCTTTAGCAATTCGGGGTCTTTTGTTGCCCCATATGAATTTTAGGATTCTTTGTTCTAATTCTGTAAAGAATGTCATTGGGATTCTGATTGGGATGGCGTTGAATCTGTAGATTGCTTTAGGTAGAATGGACATTTTAACTATGTTTATTCTTCCAATCCATGTACATGGAATGTCTTTCCATCTCCTTATGTCGTCATCCAATTCTCTCAGAAAGGCCTTGTAATTTTCATTATATAGGTTCTTCACTTCCTTAGTTAAATTTACCCCAAGGTATTTTATTCTTTTTGTTGTGATTGTGAATGGTATTGTATTCTTGAGTTCTTTTTCTGTTGGTTCATTACTGGAGTATAGAAATGCTACTGATTTATGCAAATTGATTTTATACCCTGCAACTTTGCTGTAGTTGTTGATTACTTCTAACAGTTTTCCAATGGATTCTTTGGGGTTTTCTACATATAAGATCATGTCGTCTGCAAACAGCGAGAGTTTCACTTCTTCCCTCCCTATTTGGATTCCTTTTATTCCTTTTTCTTGCCTGATTGCTCTGGCCAGGACCTCCAGTACTATGTTAAATAAGAGTGGTGATAGAGGGCATCCTTGTTTCGTTCCTGTTTTCAGGGGGATGGCATTCAGTTTTTGCCCATTGAGTATGACGTTGGCTATGGGTTTGTCATATATGGCCTTTATTATGTTGAGGTAGTTTCCTTCTATGCCCATTTTGTTCAGAGTTTTTATCATAAATGGCTGTTGGATCTTGTCAAATGCCTTCTCTGCATCTATTGAGATGATCATGTGGTTTTTATACCTCAGTTTGTTGATGTGGTATATCACGTTGATTGATTTGCGGATGTTGAACCATCCCTGTGTCCCTGGTATGAATCCCACCTGATCCTGATGTATGATTCTTTTGATGAATTGCTGAATTCTGGTTGCCAAAATTTTGTTTAGAATTTTTTCATCTATGTTCATCAGTGATATTGGCCTGTAGTTCTCTTTTTTCGTGGTGTCCTTGTCAGGTTTTGGTATCAGCGTGATGTTGGCCTCATAGAATGTGTTAGGAAGTGTTCGACCTTCCCTAATTTTTTGGAATAGCTTGAAAAGGATAGGTATTAAACCCTCTCTGAAAGTTTGGTAGAATTCCCCAGGAAAGCCATCTGGTCCTGGGGTTTTATTCTTTGGGATGTTTTTGATTGCTGTTTCAATCTATTTCCTTGTGATTGGTCTGTTCAAATTGTCTGCCTCTTCTTGAGTGAGCTTTGGGAGATTGTAGGAGTCCAAGAATTTATCCATTTCCTCTAGGTTATCCATTCTGTTGGCGTATAGTTTTTTGTAGTATTCTCTTATAATCTGTTGTATTTCTGCATAGTCTGTTGTTATTTCTCCTTGCTCATTTCTGATTTTGTTTATTTGAGCTTTCTCCCTTTTTTCTTTGTAAGTCTGGCTAGTGGTTTATCAATTTTATTTATCTTCTCAAAAAACCAGCTCTTTGTTTCATTGATCCTTTCTACTGCCTTTTTCATTTCAATAGTATTTATTTCTGCTCTGATTTTTATTCTTTCTCTCCTTCTGCTGACTTTGGGCTTCATTTGTTCTTTTTTCTCTAGTTCAGTTAGGTGTGCTTTAAGGTTGCTTATTTGGGATTTTTCTTGTTTGTTAAGATGTGCCTGTATTGCGATGAACTTTCCTCTTAATACAGCTTTTGCTGTATCCCATATGAGTTGGTATGGCATGCTATCATTTTCATTTGTTTCCAGGTATTTTTTTATTTCTTCTTTAATTTCTTCAATGATCCATTGCTTGTTCAGTAGTGTGTTGTTTAGTCTCCACATCTTTGTGCCTTTCTCAGCTTTTTTCTTGTAATTAATTTCTAGCCTTACAGCACTATGATCTGAGAAGATGCTCGTTATTATTTCAATTTTTTTTAATTTGTAGAGGCTTGCCTTGTTTCCCAACATATGGTCTATCCTAGAGAATGTTCCATGTGCACTTGAGAAGAATGTGTATTCAGCTCTTTCAGGGTGGAGTGATCTATATATGTCTATTAAATCCAATTGTTTTAGTTTTTCATTCAGCTCCACTATTTCCTTGTTGATTTTCTGTCTCGATGATCTGTCCATTGATGTGAGTGGGGTGTTGAGGTCCCCTACTATTATTGTGTTGTTTTTAACATCTTCCTTTAGGTCTGTTAATAGTTGCTTTATGAATCTTGGTGCTCCTGTGTTGGATGCATAGATATTTATAAGCGTTATTTCTTCTTGATGAAGTGTCCCTTTGAACATTATAGATTGTCCCTCTGTGTCTCTCTTTACCTGTCTTATTTTGAAATCCACTTGGTCTGATACGAGAAGTGCAACACCTGCCTTTTTTTCCTTGCTATTTGCTTGAAGTATTGTCCTCCACCCCTTCACCCTGGGTCTGTGTTTGTCCTTGGGGCTGAGGTGTGTTTCCTGGAGGCAACAAATTGTTGGATCTTGTTCTTTAATCCATTTTGCCACTCTGTGTCTTTTTATTGGAGAGTTCAATCGTTCACATTGAGAGTGATTATTGTTGCATGTGGACTTAGTGCTGTTAATCTGTTGCTCATTATCTTGTTTTCCTGTGTTTCTTTTCCTGTGTGCTTTAGACTACCCATTTAATACTGCAATTTCTTATGCTGGGTTTCTTAGATTTTTCCTTATTTATGATTTGTGACTCTGTTCTGTACTTTATTTTAGTGGCTACCTTGAAGTTTGTATTTAGAATCTCGTGTATAATATAGTCTATTCTCTGGTGGTCTCTTACCTACTTGATCAATACTGATTTAGACCCTTTGCTCTTCCCCTCCTAAATAATTATTTTCATTTTTTATTCCAACTCGTCTTATTAATTTGTAGTTAGAGTGCTAAGATCGTCCTTGTTTTGGTAGTTTCCTTACCTTTACCCTAATGCTATAATTGAATATTTGCTATCCTGTTCTGGTTCTATCCATCGGTCTCCCTAGTCTGTGGATTGTGTCCCCTTTCTCCCTTTTTTCTTTTTTCAAGTATGAGAGCCTTCTTGAGGATTTCTTGTAATGGAGGGCTTTTAGTTACAAATTCCCTTAACTTTTGTTTGTCTGGAAAAGATTTAATTTCTCCCTCATATCTGAAGGAAATTCTTGCTGGATAGAGTATTCTTGGCTGAAGGGTTTTATCCTTTAAAGCTTTGAATATATCACTCCATTCTCTCCTAGCTTGTAGGGTTTCTGTAGAGAAATCCGCTGACAGTCTGATAGGGGCTCCTTTATAGGTTATTCTCTTTTTTTCCTTACTTCCCTGAGTATTCTCTCCTTATCATTCCTATTTGCCAACTTTACTACTATGTGCCTTGCAGTAGGTCTTTTTACATTGACAAATCTAGGAGATCTAAAACCCTCCTCTACACACATTTCTCCGTTGATCCCTAGATTTGGGAAGTTCTCTTCAATAATTTCGTTAAGCACACTTTCTGCTCCATTTTCCTTTTCCATATTCTCGGGAATTCCTATGATCCTTATGTTCTTACTCCTCATTGAATCCATTATCTCTCGGAGATTTTCCTCATTTTTTTTAATTCTTAGTTCTCTTTCTTCCTCTGTCTGGCGCCATTCAGCCTGTCTGTCCTCGATTATGCTAATTTTCTCCTCTATGTTGTCTACACGGGCATTCAGGGAATCCGTATTCTGTTTTATCGGGTCCATTGTGTTTTTCATCTCAAGTAATTCTGTTTGATTCTTCTTTATGATTTCAATCTCTTTTGTGAAGTAACTCTAGAACTCGGCTTGTTTATCTTTCTCTTTACCTCATTGAGTTTTTTTATTATAGCTGCTCTGAATTCATTATCACTTAGTTTACCTAATTCCAAGTCCTCAGGACTTAATTCTGTGTTTTTATTGTTTTCCTTCTGGTCTGGGGCTTTTATAAATTGCTGATGGTAGAGGAGCGCTTTTTTCTCATGGTGGTAGAATTCAGTTGCAGTTACAGCCTATCGCCACTAGATGGGGGTCGAGAGCGGCGTGTTAGCTCTCCGCCTTCGGGGCAAGATGGCTGCGCCCAGAAGCTTTGCCGGGAGGGAGGGGCTGTTACTCACACGCGGCGGTCTGGGTTCAGATCAGTTCTGTTCTCTGGTCTCCCGAGGCCCTTGATTTATGGGGTCCCCGCGGACGGAAGCTTTCCCCCCGTCAGCGGGTCTCCACTGAACCAGCGGCAGGAGTCCTCAATGATCCCCTGGTCGCGCGGCCCCTCCCCCGCTCCTTCCCCACCTGCGCTGCAGCGATCGCAGACTCTAGGGGAGGGAGCGATGTTCTCTCCTACCGTTCCGGCGCCTCCGAAGGTGTAAGCAAGGTTATGATCTCCGCCTTCTTGGTATTGTAGGTCTCTAACGAGCTGGCATTATGTTTATTCTCTGAAATTCAGTTCTTCCAATCTTTTGTTGTATTTTGGAGGGGAGAGAATCCCAGGTCAGCTCACCCCGCCATTTTGCTCCGCCCCCTTCCTTGGTCAGTTCTTAAACTGAAACTGACTGCTCTGTAATGAGAAAAGTCACCTTTGTCTATTTATTTATTTACCTTTTGGGAAACAATACTTGAGAATGTGTATTTTATATGGATAGTGTCTATAAAATTTACAACCGTCTTTCACATGAACAACAGTTTCTTGCAGAGCCATTTAATTTTTTTCCTGTTTCCGCAGAAAATTTGTGCCCCAGGCTCAGGACGTTTTTCTTTTTTCTTCCTTCATGACACTGTTTAGAATACTGAAGATGTTTGCGGTGATAAGAGGATTCCAACAAGGACTAGTCGTAGGCAATTTGGTTGAGGATGAGGCTGTGGGTGTGGCTTTTGTCCTTGACACGTGTCTCTGCTAAATGACTGACAGTAGCCTGTGGCTGTTCCGACTGTTCAGGAATATCCAGCCCTGAAATCTGTTAGACTCTTCTTTTTGATGTCCGGAGCAGCCACAGGAGATACAATACATACTTTCTAACATTCTTTCCCTTTCAGACTCATTTCTTGTCTCAAGTCATCTCTGTTATCTCCTTTCTCATCTCTGTTTCTTGTTCTCTGCCTTAACCATACTGGCTTCCTCGAAAGAAAAGACTCTTTCCTTCTTGTTTTTCCTTTGTGATTCCACAAAGAGCAACTGCTATGAGATAACGTTTTCCAAGAATGACCTAATGATGATTCCATGGTGAAACCGGTTTGAGCAAAGTAGCTCCATCTACTTGTCTTCTCCATGCGAGCTTCAGTGGGTAGCTTCCTTAGGAAATCTCACATATTTTCCTGACATTTTTCTTTAACTCCTTTAGTGTTACCATGAATGTCTAAATAATATAAATAATTACAATTTATCTTTTTCTATAATTTTAACAGAAATTATCTAATTAGGGTAAACACATATGTAGATCGTCTTTATGCCGTGCACCTAAATTTTACATGGTGGCCACTAG